>NC_134353.1:171031325-171331325 GCF_048569485.1 Anomaloglossus baeobatrachus
TCTGCGTGCCTTCCGTTTTTTTGCAGACCGCAAAAAACGGAAGCAGCAAGAAAGATAAATAGATGAGTAGATAAAGAGATGAATAGATAGATATAGAGATAGAGGGATAGAGGGATGAATGAATGAATGAATGAATGGATAGATAGATAGATAGATAAGAAATACATATATAATGTCTTACCCCCTGCATATTCTAAGCTGACACCCTTTTGTGACTTTCATGTGGCACTAAGGGGTGCTTAGCCTTGTATTTAGCCAAAAAATAAATAAATAATAAAAAAAAATGACATGCGGTCCCCCTATCTTTTGTAACCAGCTAGGGTAAAGCAAACGGTTGCAGCCTGCAAACCACAGCTGGCAGCTTCACCTTGGCTGGTAATCCAAAACAGAGGGCACCCCACGCTGTTATTTTAAATTAAATAAATAATTTAAAACAAAAAACACGGGGTCCCCCAAAATTGGATCACCAGCCAAGGTAGAGCGGACAGCTGTGGTCTGGTATTCTCAGACTAGGGAGGTTCACAGTTATTGGACACTCCCCAGCCTAAAAATAGCAGGCTGCAGCCGCCCCAGAACTAGCGCATCCAATAAATGTGCCAGTCCTGGTGCTTCGCGCCATCTCATCCCATTGCCCTGGTGCGGTGGCAAATGGGGTAATATATGGGGTTAATACCAGATGTGTAATGTCACCTGGCATCAAGCCCTGGAGTTAGTGATGTCAGGCGTGTATCAGATACCCGACATCACCAACCCAGGCAGTAATAAAAAAAAAAAAGACAACAAACACATTTTTATTTGAAAAAACACTCCCCAACACATTCCCTCTTTCACCAATTTATTAGAAAGTAAAACAAATCCAGGTCTGGTGTAATCCAAGGGGGTCCCATGATGGTCCATACCATAGTCAATGTCCCAGTCAATGAAGAACAGAATGTTCCCTATTTGCTGGGAGAGCCATGCAGTGACCTGAGCTAACATCAATAGGTCAGCCCAGGTCACTGCAGGGCATGACGAGTGCTGCTATCAGGAGGTTAGCGAGGTATATTACCTGCGATGATCGCTGAACTCCTGACAGCAGCGCTGTCACTGAGCTCAATGACCGCCGCCTTCACAAACCAAGTATCGCAAGCGGCCCGTGACGTCACCACTAGTCACAGTATCGGGTCGACAGCGAGAGGTGATGTGACAAGCGGCGGGCATAGAAGGCAGTGACGACCGCTGACGTCAGGAGGGCAGGACTTCATCACCGTAGGTAATGAAATTACTAACCTCTTGACGGTAGCGCTGGTCATCCCCGCGGCTGCTGACACTGCAGTGCGGGCCGCTGCTGACACTGCTGAGCGGGCAGCTGCGGGGCTGGGGCTGGAGCGTGACACTGACTGCACGGGCACCCGACGGAAGTCACATGGAAGTGCTTTCGTGTTGCTTCCGGGAATTTTGCGGACCCATTGACTTGTATTGAGTCACGGTTCATTATTACGGAACAGAATAGGACATGTTCCATAATAACGGAGCGGACATACGGCATCCGATGTGTTTTTTTTTGTAGGATCGGATGCACATGGAAGTGCTACCGTGTACCATCCGATCCTACACAAAAGACATTGAAAATATGTTCCTGTCTGTGGGGCCGCAAAAAAACAGGAACTGACCAGGACAAACGGAACGGTCATGTGAATGAGCCCACCTGCAGCCACTGCAGCGTGTGCGGGCTGTGAGATCAGGAGTCCGCTGACTCCAGCGCCGGCCGATAAATTCTGTGTCCCGCTGCAGAACGATCCGGTAAAATAACGGTTGCATGCGCTGCACATTTAATCCACAGGATCCGGTCATATGCGGTTTGCGGATGATACGGACGACACACAGACTAGGCAAGAGGGAAAAAAGCAATCTCATCACCCCCTCACTTTTTTTTCCCCAATTATTTTTTTCACATGTTTCGCAGACTAATAATCATAATTTCTGTACACATACACACACACACACACACTCTCACACACACACAAACACTCACAAACACACTCACACTATACACACACACACACACTGTATATACGCACACACACACTTTCTTCCCCTGGCTGTGCAGAGCTGCTGTATCTGTGATTTCTCTCATCCACACAGGGAAGAGGCAGGGAGGAGGCTTTGTGTGGAGAGCTGAGGGGTGTGTGTTAGATAAGCTAGACACCGCCCTAGAGCCACAAAGAGTTCTGGGACTTGTAGGAACTGAACACAGGAAGTCAGAGGAGAGATTAACCCCATCAGAGCTGGAGCCAGCAATGAGCATGTGCTGCTAGTGCACAATAAAAGGTAATTTTGCTGAAAAAACATAATAGATGTGTTGAGGGGCACATATTAGCAAGATTTATCAGAAAAAAAAAAATCAGTTTTGGTAACTGGACAACTTCTTTAACCCTGGCCCTCGCACTCCCCAGCCAGAGAATACCGGGCCGCCGCTGTGTGTTTACCTCGGCTGGAAGGTAAAAATATGTGTTTTTTTTTCTATATGTCCGTTTGATTTGTATGTGTATTCTATATGTCTGTGTGTGAGTGTGATATGTGTGTGTATTCTATGTCTGTATCTGTGATGTGTGTGTGTGTTTACTGTCTGCTCCGCTTCCTCTTCCTATTATAATGACATCACTTTCTTGCAAACCGCAGGCAGCGATGAACATTATGTCCCAAAACCGCGAAATACTGGAGGGAATAACGCAGGAAAACGCAATGAACCGCACAGAATTTGCTGCCTGCGTTATTCCCTGCGGGATTTTTACGATTACATTGCAGTCAATGGAGTGAAATGCCGCAGCGACGTGCGGAAAAGAAGTGACATGCAATTGTTTTAGCAAAACATGCAGCTGTCAAAATCTGCATAGTGCGCACAGCATTTTTTTTTCCATAGGTTTTGCTGGTGAATCACTGCAGAGATGTTATGAACATAACATGCAGCAAAACCGCAGGATATCCGCGGCAAAAAATGGCAAGTGCGCACAGGGCCTTACTGTACAGGGTTCAGCCATGCGGATAATGAAAAAAATGTTAAAATAAGGAAAAAGAAAGAAAACAAGGAATAAAGCAGGACAATTATATTTGCCGACCTTCCCCACAGTAAGTAACAGTAAGTGATCCGTATATAGCAATACATAGATAAGGCAAAGGATGGAAATAAAGTAAACGGACCAGAAATACAGTCAGATGGTAATGACTTAATACCCCATGTAATTTAATAAAAATTTCTAATTTTCTATTGAACATTGTTTATTGATGTGCATTTTTTACTCCCTTTTCTCCTGCATTTCATTAAGGCAATCTGTCACCAGGTTTTTCCCTATTAAACTAAAAGAATCACCTTCTGCAGCTCCTGGGCTGCATTCTATAAAGGTGCACCTTGGCCCTGACTCCCCTTCCAGACCCCAAAAATAACTTTATAAAACTTGGCCGATAGGTATGCCCAGATGGGCGGGCTCATTTTCTGCTCCTTTATCCCGCTCCTGCCGCTGATCGTCCTCCTTCCTTGATTGACGGAATGACGCCCTTCGTCATCCTCCTCGTCGCATTTTCAAATCTCGCGCCTGTGCAGTTAAGTCTGCTTGCGCAGGCACAGTTCTCTCTGTCATATCGCGGGCAGAGCAGAAAACAGCTGCCCTCGCTCGCGCCGGTGAGCTGAATGCGCAGACGAGATATTATGGACGGGTACGAGCATGGCGCTGGTGAGTTCATGCACATCGCCGACCTCACCAACCAGGGAAAAATTTGGTGACAGGTTCCCTTTAATTGTTCTGGAGTTATGCTCTGTATATATCATCTTAATTATTTTGAATGACATTTACCATAGCCATGCTTGTTTGGAATTTTGTTTTGACCAGCTCAGACAAAGCAGACGGCTACAGGCTGCAGCCCACAGCCGTTATCTTTGCTACAGTATGTATCAAAATACAAGGGACTGATTTTTTTTAAATTATTTAAATAAATAATTAAAAAATGAAGTGCGGTCCCCCCCCCAATTTTGATACCCAGCTAAGATAAAGCCGACAGCGGGGAACTGATTTTCTCAGTCTGGGGAGGCCCATAGTTATTGGGCCACCTCAGAGTAAAAATACCAGCCTGTCGCCACCCCGGAATAGTTGCTTCCATTAGATGCGAAATTTCTGTCGCTTTACCTGGCTTATCCCGATTGCACAGGTGCGGTGGCAATCAGGGTAATATAAGGGGTTAATGACAATTGTGATTTGTCAAAAATAACAGCTGCTACTAAACCTTGGATTAGTAATTGGATTAGTAATGGGTAGGGGTCTATGAGATCCCCCATTACAAACTCTACAAATTGAAAGAAATTAACACAAAACACAAAAAAAATCATTTATTTAAAAACAAACACCCTCTTTCTCCAATTTATTAACCCCCAAAACACCCAGGTCTAATGTAATCCACACCACAATGTCCCACAAAGATTCTGGCTCTACTACATACTGAAGTCACAGTGCGAGGTCACCTTAGAAAACATTACCACCCGCTAAGGCTTCAGGCAGACATTGACTAAGCTGCAGCTGTCAGCGATGACGTCACTGAGTTTACCAATGGTCACAGCTGGAGGTTCCCATGGCACCCCACCTGTAACCGCAGGTAAACTCACCTCTGGTGAACTCAGTGACCTCACCTCAGGTGAACTCATTGAATTCAATGAGACCTGCATCTCCTGGCAGAAAAACCATTACTAATCCAGGGCTTAGTGGCAGATGTGATTTTTGACAAATGACAGCTGTCATTAACCCCTTATGTTATCCCAATTTCCACCGCGCCAGGGCAATCGGAATGAGCCAGATAAAGCGCTGGAATTGTCACATTTAATGAATGTGATAGTTCTGGGGTGGCTGCAGGCTGTTATTTTTAGGCTGGGGGGCAATAATCATGGACTTTCCCAGGCTAAGAATTTCAGTCCCCAGCTGTTGGCTTTATCTTGGCTTGGTATCAAAATTGGGAGGGATCATACTTGCTTTTTTAAATTATTTTTTTAAATAATTTTAAAAAGCCGCATGGGGTCCCTCATATTTCTTCCTCCATGGTCTCTCTCCTCCCCCTGTACTCTCTTACCCCCTTCATGGTTTCTTTTCTCCCTCCATGGTTTCTCTTCTTCCCACCATGGTCTCTCTTCTCCCCCTATGGTCTATCTTCCCCCCTGCAGTCTCTCTTCTCAACCTGCGGTCTCTCTACTCCCCTGCGGTTTTTCTTATCGCCCCTGCAGTCTCTCTTCTCCCCCTGCAACCTCTCTTCTCCCCCTGCAGCCTCTCTTCTCCCCCTGCAGCCTCTCTTCTCCCACCTGCAGTCTCTCTTCTTACCCCACAGTCTCTCTTCTTCCCCCTGCATCTCTCTTCTCCCCCATGGTCTCTCTCCTCCCCCCTGTGCTCTCTTAACACCCTCCATGGTTTATTTTCCCCCGTGGTTTCTCTTCTTCCCGTCATGAACTCTCTTCTCCCCCCTGCAGTCTCTCTTCTCCCCCCCCCATGTGCAGTCTCTCTTCTCCCCCATGGTCTCTCTTCTCTCCCCATGGTCTCTCTTCTACCCTGTGGTCTCTCTTCTCCCCCCTGCAGACTCTCTTCTCCCCCCTGCAGTCTCTCTTCTCCCCCCTGCAGTCTCTCTTCTCCCCCCTGCAGTCTCTCTTCTCCCTCCTGCAGTATCTCTTCTCTCCCCTGCAGTCTTTCTTCTCCAACCGCGTTCTCTCTTCTCCACCCTGTGGACTCTCATATCCCCCTGCGTTCTCTATTCTCTCCCCTATGCTCTCTTCATCTCACCCTCTGCATGATGTCTTCTCCCCATTGCGCTGTGATAAGAGCAGAGATAGGACGGTTTGCAGCTTATGAATAGTAATAAGCTAACAAGGTAGGAGTCCAGTGGCGCAGTAGGTGACGCTGCTGCCGGCTTGTTAATATTGATAAGCCTGCAGCAGCTCATCATACAGAGCAGGGGGAGAAGAATGTGCACAGATAGCTGTGCAGGAGAGTGCGGAATATGGGGAGGGTGTGAGGGAGGATGAGGGGGAGAGGGGGTGATTGCTGTGTTGCACTGCTGGTCGGCAGCAGGGAGCCAAGATGAAGTCGGCTGCAATGCCCGTCAACAGGTCGAGGGTTATGCTCCTGCCTTGTCAATGTGACATCACAGGAAGTAGCAAAATCCAGGCTCGGCTGGTAGCCGAGGGGAAAATACTCAGTTCCTTCACCCCGACACGCTACAGAAAGAACGGAATTCTGTGTGTGTGTGTGTGTTTGTGTACGTGTGTGTGTATATATGTGTGTGTGAGATATTGTTCTTACCGTGGACACTTTCACCTTTGGGCCTACCACACTCTGTACGGCATCCAACCCCTTTGTTCCCGGGTTGATAAAAACAAATAAGTTTGTAAAAACAGAGTTGCCTTTACACACGGCAGCAGGCATTAAACTTCAAGGTCACTTCTGTATCATACAGAGACCCATTCATCACGGTTACAGGCGATGGCACTTTACCTGAGAATGGTATACAAACAGAACAGACAAGCTTAACCTCCATCTTCCAGGACAGGGCCACATGGATCAATGTATTACACTGTGAACCCTGCACTCAGACTATGTGCTGCAATCACTGACAAGGGCTGCTACCCTCTTCTTGTGTCCACAGCTGGGCAGATCCTTTCCCTCTGTAAGGTCCCCCATAGCTGGCTGACTCTGGACTTCCTTCACTTCCAAGTCTCTCTCTAGCAGGTTTCACCCAGTTTACTGTGTGCTACATCTCTGCTGCTACTTAGGTTACTTGATAGACTTGTTGCTTTGTACAGATCATGCACACTCATAGACTTGTCTCATTTGTGAAGGTCTCCACTAAACACTGCTAACTGGAAAAATAGTCTTTTTCTGCACTTTAGCCCTCCCACTGTGGGCTACTCACAACTGTTAACTGTCTCTGACCCTGCAGTCTGCTATTGGGCATGTTGTACAGCACAGCTTCTAGCTTCCCAGTTGCAGAAGAAAGTTCACAGAGCAGATTACATGGGATAACAAACTCTTTACTTCTGTGAGAACATGAGGTAAAGACGTATTGGTGGTTTTCCTTTGTTTTCTTTTATTGAACGTCTTGGTTCTGTGTCTGTTTGTAGTTGTATCTCTTCATTTTCAGTATTCTGTTTTTCATTAATTTCAACTTCTTTTTCATCAGATGTTCTTTGTGCTATATCACTGCTGTTTTTCTCATTTTTTGTTTCCAGTGAAATCATAGTGTCTTCATTTAGATTCTCAATGAATAACAAGCTTATTCTCCGCAACCCGCAGCCGCCCCTGGAAATGGCGCATTGTTTTTAGCGCCATTTACAGGCGCTTTACCGGCTCGTCCATCAGCCCTGATGGCAGTGGCAGTGGCACGCTGGGTAATAAAGGGGTTAATACCAGTTTTGTATTTTCAGCATTCTGTTACTTACCGTAACTCTGTCTGTTTTGGGATCTAGGATTCTATATCCTTTGCAATTTTCACTGTATCCAACAAAAATTCCTTCTATGGAGCTGTTTTGAAGTTTGGAACTTTACATCCAAAATCTCTTAAATGATTCACACTTGATTTCTTACCCTGCCACAGTTCATATGGGTTTTTTTCAGTTTTCTAGAAAAAAGTTGGTTTTGTAGGTAAGTAGCTGTCATTGCTGCTTCACCCCAATGTTTCTCTGGTAGTTTGGAATCAGTTAGCATACATCTTATCATTTCAGTCAGAGTTCTGTGTTTCCTTTCTACTACCCCATTTTGTTCAGGTGTGTATGGAACAGTGTTTTGATGCTATATACCATTTTGTCTTAAGTAGTTTTCTATTTCGTGTCCTGGTAATTCCCCTCCATTATCACTTCTAATTACAATTGCCTTCCTCTGAAACTTGTTACTCAATTTTCTCACATAGTCTACTAATTTATTGAAAACTTCACTTTTGTTCTTGATCAAGTATGTGACTGTGTATCTTGAGTAGTCATCTATAAAAGTCACTATATATCTATTGCCTCCTGATGTAGTCACTTTCATGGGTCCACATACGTCAGTATGCACCGAATCAAGTGGTCTTGTGCTTTTCGTCTCACTTTAGATATTCTTGTAGCTTTAGATTTTATACAACATTTACATCTAAAGCCTGCTTTACACCTTATGATTGAGCATACGATATCGTATGCGATCGTACCCGCCCCCATCGTATGTGCGGCACGTTCAATTTGTTGAACGTGTCGCACAAACGATTAATTCTCGTCACACGCACTTACCCTTCCATACGACCTCGATGTGGGCGGCGAACATCCACTTCCTGGAGTGGAAGGGACGTTCGGCGTCACAGCGACTTCAGGTGGCAGCCGGCCAATAGAAGCGGAGGGGCGGAGATGAGCGGGACGTAAACATCCCGCCCACCTCCTTCCTTCCGCATTGCCGGCGGGAGCCGCGGGACGCAGGTAAGCTGCTGTTCATCGTTCCCGGGGTGTCACACACTGCGATGTGTGCTAGCTCGGAAACATTGAACAACCTCACGTTCAATTTTTAGGAATTGAACGACGTGCGTGCAATGAACGTTTTAATGTACAATCGCAATCGCACGTAGCTGTCACATGTTACAATATAACTTATGATGCCGGATGTGCGTCACTTACGACGTGACCCCGCCGACACACCGTAAGATATATTGTAGCGTGTAAAGCGGGCTTTACGGTAATTGAGCAATCAGATATCAATAGATCCTTTGTCAATTCTTTCTTTTGCAGCTCCATTATACTTTCAGGATGTCTGTGTCCTACACGTCTATGCCACCTGTGAATACAATTCTTGTGACCATGTGTACACAACTTCATCTGTTCCTTTAATGTGTCTAGATGATATAATTGTTCACCTGCCTTTACATTGGTTATTATCTTATTTCCTGCTAAGATTGTACATTCATCATCTTTGAATTTTACAGTAAGTCCTTTAGCTGTTAGATGTTTTACAGATAACAATCCTCCTTCTAATCCTGGAACATATAACACATCCTGTACAAGTATTTTTGAATCATGCCCAAATTTATTAGAACAGTTTAGCATTCCTTGTCTAATACCTTCCGCAGTTATTTTGCTCCCATCTGCAAGATAAATGGCTTCCTTCTTATTTAAATCAAGTTCAGTAAAGAAACGTTTATTACTTGTCATATGACTTGTTGCTCTTGAGTCAATAAACCAACCTGATGATGATTTCTTATCAGTTACTTTAAATGTGCCATACCAATTATTTACACATGAATCAGAGATTGTGTTTTTCACCTTCTGTGTATTCTCTTTATGGTATAATTTATGTTGTTCTGCTTTCTATATAGTACAGTCTTTCTTTAAATGTCCCTTTTTCTTAAATCTGAAACATTCTCTTGTCTCTTTATTATAGGGTCTCTTTGATTCTGTAACTTTAGGAGCATTTCCACCATCTTTTTCAGTAGAATCATTTGTTTGCTCTTTCCTTCTTTGATATTCATCTATGAGTCTGTTCTTCACAAACTAAAATGTAATGTCTCCTTCAGGTCTTGTCTTTAGTGCGTTTATTAAAGCAGTGTATGAATCCGGTAAACTGCACAATAAAGTTTCTGCTATGTGGCTATCCTTAATATCTTTACCAATTGATCTCAGCTGTGATGTCACGTCCATCATAGGCTACTTTCACACTTGCGTTGAACGGCATTCGTTGCATTGCGTTGTATGACGCATGTAACGGATGCCTTGCAAATAGTGTGATATAAAGGCAACGGATTCCTGGGAAATAATGCGTTGCGTTAAGTTTTCTAGCCGCGCAAGAGAGAGAGAGCCCATGATCACCGCACACGCAGGCACTACCGCAATCATCATCATCACACACATCCCGGCACTACCGCAGCCATCATCATCACCGCACATGCAGGCACTACCGCACTCATCATCACACATATCCCGGCACTACCGCAGCCATCATCATCACCGCACACGCAGGCACTACCGCACTCATCATCATCACACACATCCCGGCACTACCGCACCCATCATCATCACCACACACGCAGGCACTACCACACTCATCATCAACACCGCACACGCAGGCACTACCGCACTCATCATCATCACACACATCCCGGCACTACCGCACCCATCATCATCACCACACACGCAGGCACTATCACACTCATCATCAACACCGCACACGCAGGCACTACTGCACTCATCATCATCACACACATCCCGGCACTACCGCACCCATCATCATCATCACCGCAAACGCAGGCACTACCACACTCATCATCACCACACACACACAGGCATTACCTCAGTGACGTTCCCGCTGACAGCGCAACTCCCTTCAGTTTCTGCGTGGAGCTCACAGGAGCGGCGGTGTGCTACTGACGCTCCTATCAGCTTCATGTAGCAGAGCTGAAAGTGTCGCAGGACCTCGTGTGGATTACGCTGGACCTGGAGGGGTATTTGGGGATTTTAATAAAGTGGTGAAAGAGGGTGTTTTTTTATCTTTGATTCCAAATAAAGTATTTTTTCGGGTGTATGTGTTTATTTACTTTCAGTTACAGGTTAATCATTGTGGGTGTCTCATAGACGCCTGCCATGATTAACCTAGGACTTAGTGGCAGCTATGGGTTGCAACCATTAATTCCAAATTACCTCGATTGCCACCACACCAGGGTAATTCGGGATGAGCCGGGTAGAGTCCCGGGACTGTCACATCTAATGGATGCGGCAATTCTGGGTGGCTGATGGCTGATATTGTTAGGCTGGGGGGCTCCCCATAACGTGGGGCTCCCCATCCTGAGAATACCAGCCTTCAGCCGTGTGACTTTACCTTGGCTGGTATCAAAATTAGGGGGGCCCGCACGCCGTTTTTTTAAATTATTTATTTATTTATTGTACTTCACGATATAGACCCGCCCATCGGCGGCTGTGATTGGTTGCAGTCAGACAGCTGTCACTCAGCGTGGGGGTGGGTCTGACTGCAACCAATCATAGGCGCCGGTGGGTGGGGAAAGCAGTGAATACTAGATGGAATAATGAGCTGCCGACATTTTCAAAAGAGGAAAAGCCACCGGAGCTTTGTGACAGCTGTGCAGCATCGCGCCCATGATCGGTGAGTATGAGAGAGGGGGGAGAGAGACCAGGAGTGCTTTTAAATGATTTCAATCATTCTGCTGGACATGCTGAGCATGCTCAGTAGAACGTGATGGAATCCGTCAGCGGATTCCGCCACAGCGCATAGCGGCGGAATCCACCACCATAGACAATCAATAGACACCTTGGCGGATTCCAACGGAATCCGTCAAGGTGCGTTATTTTAACGACCCAAAATATGCTACATGTAGCGTTCCCTCTGCTCGACGCTGCGTCAAAATAACGACGCAGATTCATCCAGCGGATGAAACGCAGACACTTGCGTTACAGTGTGTCGTCAATACAAGTCTATGGAGAATAGCACAGTGCGTTAACGGAATGCGCTATTCTCCATAGCGGCGGATTGCACTGAACGCCAGTGTGAAAGTAGCCATAGCGAATATATTCTTCTGCATGTCATTGTCTGCACTCAGTCTCATACTGTAAAGCTTTCTTAGCAGAAATAACTTGTGGATTAAACTGGGTCTTTCATGTAGCTTTCTTAATGCTTCCCACATTTCCTGTGCAGTATCCTCATTCCTTATGTGGATTCATTGAGAATCTTCCACTAATAGGCTGATAGTAGCTCGTGCTTGTGTATTTTTCTTATCCAATGTCTGAATATTATCATTGGGTCTATCTGTAGTGATTACTTCCCATAAATCATCTTTAGACAATAACATCTCCAATATGAACTTCCATAACTGATAATTCTCATTATTTAGCTTAGATACTGTGAGGTCACATCATTATTTTTAACTTGTCTTACTTGTTTGGAGAGAATTGTTCTGAAGAATCCTTCTGAATTCACCAGGGTCTTGCTGAGCTTTCTGGAGTCCTAGATGTCTGGTATCTTGGGTGTCTGGTATCTTGGTATCTTGGGTGTCGGGGATCTTGGGTGTCTGGGATCTTGGGTGTCTGGGATCTTGGGTGTCTGGGATCTTGGGTGTTGTGAATGTCAGTTATGCTTTTGCTGCTGTGAGGCTCCCTCTTGTGGCCAGGAATGGTTTGGACAGAGACCAGGTGTGTTGAGCAATGGGCGTTTCCATTGCTAACTCTCTGCCTATTTAAACCCTGGTCTGCTGGCAGGAAATGCGGATGTCCGTTATTCTTTGTTCACCAGCCTGCTTCATCCTGCTCCAGACCACTTCTACCCCAGATAAGTGCTTGGCTCTTTATTTGTTATTTTCTTCTTTTTGCTCTTATCTGAGTTTGTCATTTGCTGTGGTTATTGTCAGTTTATTTGCATGCAGGAATCTTCGCTCTCAGTTGCTTAGCTGGGGAGCTCCTTGCTGCTATGTTTGGAGTATTGCTCCTATATGTCCATGTGTTTGGTGCTTCTTGAATTTGTAATGGTTCCTGCTTTCTGTTCATTGGTATGACAAGAGCGCCTGGTATAGGACGGAGTTCAGATCTAGCGATCTGAGGGCTTTTTGTACTATCAGGTTTTTGGATTTTTGTAGGGTTTTTCTCTGGCCACCATCAGTCCCTTTCCTATCCTGTCCTATTTAGTCAGTAGGGCCTCACCTTTTGCTAATCCTAGCATCTATCTGTGTATTGTGTTTTCCTATATCACCGCAGTCTTTGAATATGGGGGGCTTGCTATTCTTTATCGATTTTCTGAGGCAGAGAGATATTCATCTTTCCTTCCTTTAGCATAGCTAGTTCTCCGGCTGGGTTCACGGTGCACAGGATGTTAATTCACCCCTCGGCTACTTCTAGTGTTGATGGTTAGTAAGGGGATGGCAGCCAGATTAGTTGCCAATGCTCTTGTCACCTTTTACTAATGATTTATGGTGGTCTTCCATGGTTCCGGATCATAACACTTGGGTGTGTGGGATCTTTGGTGCCTGGTATCCTGGGTGCCTGGGCTCTTGGGTGTCTGGGATCTTTGGTGTCTGGGATCTAGGTGTTTGGGAATCTTTGTGTGCCTGGGCCCATAACCTGTTGCACAGCTTAGCTTCTAGCTTCCCAGTTGCAGAAGACAGTTCACAGAGCAGATTACATAGGATAACAAACCTTTACTTCTGGAAGAACATGAGGTAATGATATGCAGTCATACAGAATTGCATCAGGAAGAGAAAGCAAAACCAAAAAGAAGCAAAAGACTTTTTACAATAGAGAAATCTTTACACAACATCGCCATCTACTGTTAGATCAGCATAAAGTCCTCCTTCACACAGTCAGAGAAGTCCTCATCTGTTGCATATACCAACAGGGCAGACTTAACCTTTCACCCAGTTCTATGCAAACATTATAATACCTTACCAACACAACTATACTTTACACCTTAGCCTAATACACATAGATTAAATTATTAACACTGCTACATCTTATGCATTACTATACCTTACATTATACATTGCCATAACATTGTTATACATAACTCTATTAAAGCGTACATTATACAGAAACGCAATACATTTCACATTACATCAATATGATTGGTGTCTGTGGGGGGAACATGAAAGCCCGTCCATCTCCTTATCTCCTTTCCACTGCATTCACAGTTATATGGGGACATTCGCTGCACTCATATTCATACAGACACCAGCAATTTCAATGAATAACATACAATATACTGTCTGCAGATCGAACACCAATTTCAACAGAACAGGTTTACTTTAAGATGAGCAAATATGTTGAGCTTTGGGTCTCAGGATGATATGCTGCATTCTGAAATCAACATCTTCGGCACAAACAGTTTTTTCCTCACCCTTTTGTGGAGAATATGGTTGTTATATAGCATCTGATGGAGAATATTATGTATTGAAATATAAAAAAAAATAACATTGGCTCTGTATTCAATACCTGCTCCTTAAGAAAAAAATATGATTTCAAATAATAACATTTACCCCAACCTTACCTGAGGTCACCAATACAGGCCCATACATACAGTACTTGTTTGTCTGATCAAATACATGGGAATAAATGCATGCTGCTCCTGAGGTCTGAATCATTACATTGCATTGTAAAACTTCTTGTTAGATATGTCATTCACAGACTGACCATTGTTTGTATCTTTCAGGTGAAAAACCTCTGAAATAGTACATCTCATCCTTAGTATCACAATGAAGGTTCTCCAAGTAGCATTGCTATTATTTGCTATATGGGAAATAAGCGCCACTCCCGCTGGTCGCCTCTCCTGTTATAGAAAGATTTTAAGTGATCGAAACTGTCACAATATCCCTGAAGGAGTAGAAGATCTTCTTCCACTGAATGGAAACCTCCAGGATCACTTGTTGCAGGGAACCGGATGTGAGATAGTCTGTTATTGCAATTTTAATGAACTGTTCTGCTGTCCAAAGTAAGAATTGTCGCCTTTTATATTTTTGATAAGTTTTTCTTTGACTTATATAACTTCTGTGATATAAAAGTAACAACTCATGCGTTTGGCTGCCACAGCGGAGAGACATATTCAGGTTACTCCAATATGTATAATCAGCCATTTCAAGCCTGCAGCAAAATCTGCTTCCTCGCATTTCACTTTTAATGACCCTGTTCTTTGCATTACATAATACACTAATAAATATCACAAGACATTTCTCACTGTAAACTCACAACTCAGATTCATTATTTCTATTATACATAAAACAATAACACATAGAGGAATGTTGGAAGAGCTAGTGATGGGGATGATGAGTTTTGTTTGCTTACTTATCAATAAAATGTGAATCTTTACTGATCAGCTCAGTGTACCGTGCCTTGTGAAAGTATTCACCCCTTTGGCTTTTAACTTATTTTGTTACATTACAACCTCTGTTCAAATATTTTTGTAATCCGATTTGTGTGTGATGTATCAGCACTAAATAGCCTGAATTTGGGAAGTGAAGTGAGAAAAATAATGGCAAAAATTAAGTTTATGGAATAAAATAAATAAAAATTGCCATGTTCATGTATTTACCCCTTATTCTATGAAGCTGCTAAAAATTTCCGGTCCAAGCAATTACCGTTATAAGTCACATGCGTAGTGAAAGGAAATCCACCTGTGTGTAATCTAAGTGTCTTGTGGTCTGTCAGTATATACACACCTTTTCTGAAAGGCCACAGAGACTGCAACACCATTAAGCAAGAGGCACCACTAACCAAACAACCCCATGGAGACCAAAGAGCTCTCCAAGCAAGTCAGAGACAAAGTTGTTGAGAAGTACAAGTCAGGTTGGGTTCTAAAAACATATCTCAATTTCTGATGATCCCCTGGAGCACCATCAAATCCAAATCATCAAATGAAAAGAACATGGTACCACAACAAACCTGTCAAAAGAAGGCCGCCCACCATAACTCAGACCAGGCTAGGAGGACATTAATCAGAAAGGGAGCACAGACACCAAAGGTAACCTTGAAGGAGCTGCAGAGTTCCTAAGCTGAGACTGAAACTTTTTGGCCACCAAGGTAAAAGCTATGTCTGGTGCCAAACCAGCAAAGCTCATCCCCCCAAGACAACCGACCCCATAGTGAAACATGGTAGTGACAACATCATACTGTGGGAAGCAGGGACTGGGATAATGGTTCGAGTCAAGGGGAAGATGGAGGATGTGAAATACAGGGACATTCTGGAGTAAAACCTGTTTCAGTCTGTCAGTGATATGAGACTGGGACAGAGGTTCACCATCCAGCAAGACAATGACCCAAATCATACCGCTATAGCAACACATGAGTGGTTTAAGGGGAAAAGTGTAAATGTATTGGCGTGGCCTAGTCAAGTCACAGACTTTTAATCAATTGGGAATCTGTGCTTAGACTTGAAGATTGCTGCTCACCATTGGAAACCATCTAACATTGAAGGAGCTGGAGTACCTTTGCCTTAAGGAATGAGCAAAAATCCCAGTGGCAAAATTATGAAAGCTTATAGAAATACTGACTTGGAATTTTGGGGGGCAGCGAATAGTAGTGCACACTGAAGTTTTGAGTTGTTTCACCCTATTTCTTGTTTGCTTCACAATAAAAAAAAAATGTTCACAGTTGTACACCTGTTCTTTACATGAACTGATGCCAACCCTCGAAATAAAACCGTGAAATTCCAGGTTGTGAGGTAGCAAATCACAAAAAATGCCAAGGGGGTGAAAACGTTTGCAAGGCATTATAAGTATCACCGCTTTAACTGATTATATAAAGAGTTGGTAGTGGAAGCATCAGTCATGCTCTATTAATGAATGTTCTTCTGTAATTGTTTCACAATTTAGATTTTATACCCAGAAGAAAACTGACATATAACTAGTATAGATTTTCTTCACTGTACCGGGTGTCTGAAAAATATTTGCTGCGCTAACATAAAACGAAGCATTAGTCAGGAATATTACCTATCTCTGAGGAGCAGAATACATAAATCCAACTATTAATAACTGTTTCATGAATCCCTGTGAGCACCTTCATTATTTTACTCAGCTGAAATATATAATTACAAACCTATAAATTTCCTGTTTGTAAACCAGTGCAACTGAAGAAAAAAGATTAAAAAAAAGTTTTTTTCTGTTAAAGAAAATTCATGCAAAGTTTTACTGAACATACAGCAGCTACAAGCTCAGAGGGCTCTAGGACAGTAGTGTTACACTTTCCACTTGTTATTGTGGCCCACTGCCATCTACAGCAGTGTCTCCCTAACTCAAGTCCTCGCGGCCCCCAAAAGGTCAGGTTTTCAAGATTTCCCTAGTAGTGCACAGGTGAGAAAACCTATGGAAATTTTTGATGCTTTTATAATAATTCAATCACCTATGTAATACTGAGGAAATTCTGAAAACATGATTTATTGGCGGCAATGAAGTCTGGAGTTTATCATACACTGGTCATAAATGGCTGGTACACCCGAAGTAAAAAGAACTAAAGGGTTAGCTATTAAGTTTAACTAATGTGGTAAGGATTACCCTACTCAGCTTTAACAGTATTCTCTCCTCAATTGAATGAATACACCGTGTGCAGAATTATTAAGCAAATAAGTATTTTGATCACATGATACTTTTTATACATGTTGTTCTACTAAAAGCTGTATAGGCTTGAGAGCCAACTACCAATTAAGTAAATCAGGTGATGTGCATCTCTGTAATGAGGAGGGGTGTGGTGTAATGACATCAACACCCTATACAAGGTGTGCTTAATTATTAGGCAATTTCCTTTCCTTTAGCAAAATGTTTCAAAAGAGAGATTTGACGGGCTCTGAAAAGTCCGAAATTGTGACATGTCTTGCAGACGGAAGATGCAGTTTTGAAATGACCAAACTTTTGATCACCGAACAATCAAGCATTTCATGGCAAATAACCAACAGGGTCGCAAGAAGCGTGTTGGGCAAAAATGGCGCAAAATACCTGCCCATGAATTGACTAAAATCAAGCGTGAAGCTGCCAAGATGCCATTTGCCACCAGTTTGGCCATATTTCAGAGCTTCAACGTTACTGGAGGGTCACAAAGCACAAGGTGTGCCATACTCAGGGACAGAGCCAAGGTATGGAAGGCTGAAAAACTACCACCTTTGAACAAGAAACAAGATAAAATGTCAAGACTGAGCCAATAAATATCTTAAGACGGATTTTTCAAAGGTTTTATGGACTGATGAAATGAGAGTGACTCTTGGTGGGCCAGATGGATGAGCCAGAGGCTGGATCAGTAAAGGGCAGAGAGCTCCACTCCGACTCAGATGCCAGTAAGGTAGAGGTGGGGTACTGGTATGGGCTGGTATCATCAAAGATGAACTTGTGGGACCTTTTTGGGTTGAGGATGGAGTGAAGCTCAACTCCCAGACCTACTGCCAGTTTCTGGAAGACAACTTCTTCAAGCAGTGGTACAGAAAGAAGTTGGTATCGTTCAAGAAAAACATGATTTTCATGCAGGACAATGCTCCATCACATGCATCCAACTACTTCACAGCGTGGCTGGCCAGTAAACGTCTAAAAGATTAAAAAATAATGACATGGCCCCCTTGAATACTTGATTTGAACCCCATAGAGAACCTGTGGTTCCTCAAAAATGTGAGCTTTACAGGGAGGGAAAACAGTTCACCTCTCGGAACAGTGTCTGGGAGGTTGTGGTGGCTGCTGCACGCAATGTTGATCGTAAACAGATCAAGCAACTGACAGAATCTATGGATGGTAGGCTGTTGAGTGTCATCATAAAGAAAGGTGGCTATATTGGTCAATAATTTTTTTTTGCTTTGTTTTTGAATGTCAGAAATGTTTATTTCTAAATTTTGTGCAGTTATATTGGTTTACCTCGTTAAAATAAACAAGTAACATGGGAATATATTTGGTTTTTATTAAGTTGCCTAATAATTCTGCACAGTAATAGTTACCTGTACAAACAGATATTGTCCTAAGATAGCCAAATCTACAAAAACCCCACTCCAACTTCCAAAAATATTAAGCTTTGATATTTATGAGTCTTTTGGGTTGATTGAGAACATAATTGTTGATCAATAATAAAAAAATCCTCTAAAATACAACTTGTCTAATAATTCTGCACAGTGTACGCTCTGTATCTATATTACCATGATATATATATATATATATATATATATATATATATATATATATATATATATATATATATATATTGGGTGAAATAAGTAGTTTGGAAATTCATCAGTTTGTCTTGCAACAATAAGGTAGTGAAGGTCTTGAGCCAGCTCACTGGTTTTACCCATCATGAGATGTTTCTTGTGTGGCATCTTGGTGATGAGACACCTTTTTATATTCCATCAGTTGAACTAGCTGATATGATTTTACAATAAGTGGCAGCATTGCTTCTAATTACTGATAGATTTCAGCTAGTGTCATGACTTGAAGGTCCTGAGCCAGCTCACTGGTTTTACCCATCATGAGATGTTTCTTGTGTGGCATCTTGGTGATGGGACACCTTTTTATATTCCATCAGTTGAACTAGCTGATATGATTTTACAATAAGTGGCAACATTGCTTCTAATTACTGATAGATTTCAGCTAGTGTCATGACTTTCCATGGCTTTTCACAACTCTTTTAATGTGTCCAATACTTTTTTCCATGTGTCATTTCTCATTATTACATATCACTACATTTATTGATACCACTACATTTACGGACATCAATGGTTTCATTTCTTTGCCTGTGCGGATTGGATGGGTTGTTACTGACATCGGGTGAGAAATTCATGTCATTAGCACCTTTAGAAATAAATTTAGTTAGAAAATTGATGAAACGTTCAATATTTATTTCACCCGCTATGTATATACAGTCATGGCAGAAAGTGTTGGCACCCTTGAAATGTTTCCAGAAAATGAAGTATTTCTTCCAGAAAATTATTGCAATTACACATTTTTATTTCCTTTGTGTGTATTGGAGCAACACAAAAAAATACAGAATAGACAAATTACACATAATTTCACACAAAACTACAAAAATGGTCTGGACAATATTGTTGGCACCTTCAACATAAAATATTGTTGTACAGCCTTTGGAATAAATAACTGCAATCAATTGCTTCCAATAACCATCAATAATCTTCTAACAATGCCCCCAAGGACACCAAAAACATGTATACCCCACCAGTATTGTCTATGCCCCCAGTGATGTCTATGCCCCCAGCTCCCCTGTGATGTATTTACCCCCAGCCCTTCCTGGGATTTATATACTGTAGCCCTCAGCCCCTTCTGTGATGTATATACAGCAGTCTAAAGGGGGCTTTACACGCTGCGACATCGCTAATGCGGAGTCGTTGGGGTCACGGAATTTGTGACGCACATCCGGTCGCATTAGCGATGTTGCTGCGTGTGACACCGATGAGCGATTTTGCATCATTGCAAAAACGTGCAAAATCGCTCATCGGTGACATGGGGGTCCATTCTCGATTATCGTTACTGCAGCAGTAACTATGTAGTTCGTCGCTCCTGCGGCAGCACACATCGCTATGTGTGACGCCGCAGGAACGAGGAACCTCTCCTTACCTGCCTCCCGGCCGCTATGAGGAAGGAAAGAGGTGGGCAGGATGTTCCGGCTACTCATCTTCGCCCCTCTGCTCTATTGGGCGGCCGCTCAGTGACGTCGCTGTGACGCCGCACGGACCGCCCCCTTAGAAAGGAGGTGGTTCGCCGGTCATAGCGACATCGCCGGGCAGGTAAGTATGTGTGACGGGTCTGCGCGATGTTGTGTGGCACGGGCAGCGATTTGCCCGTGTCGCACAACAGATGGGGGCGGGTACCCACACTAGTGATATCGGGGCCGATATCGCAGCGTGTAAGGTAGCCTTTAGTGTGCACTGTGTGGTCATGTCTGCTAGCAGTGACACTGCCAGGCTGGCACACAAACAGAATTAAAGGCGCAGTGTCTGCCCACTGGCATCGTCACTATTAGCAGACACATCACAGTGCATTGCGCGTGACCATGTCTGTTAGTGACAGCCATGGCACAGCCACATGCCCAGGAGGAGCTGGACGAAAGACAAACAGGGTAGGTAAGTGAAGAAGCTGCCGAGTTTAAGATATTAAAAAATCTCTAATGTGTTTGTCTGTGCATGTATGATGTATGTGTATGTATGTCAGTATATATCACTGTGTATATATTTATGTCTCTTTATATGTATTTTTGTGAATTTGTCTTCAAATATGTATATGTACAGTGTATATATATATATACAGTCAGGGCCAGAAATATTTGGACAGTGACACAAGTTTTGTTATTTTAGCTGTTTACAAAAACATGTTCAGGAATACAATTATATATATAATTTGGGCTGAAAGTGCACACTCCCAGCTGCAATATGAGAGTTTTCACATCCAAATCGGAGAAAGGGTTTAGGAATCATAGCTCTGTAATGCATAGCTTCCTCTTTTTCAAGGGACCAAAAGTAATTGGACAAGGGACTCTAAGGGCTGCAATTAACTCTGAAGGCATCTCCCTCGTTAACCTGTAATCAATGAAGTAGTTAAAAGGTCTGGGGTTGATTACAGGTGTGTGGTTTTGCATTTGGAAGCTGTTGCTGTGACCAGACAACATGCGGTCTAAGGAACTCTCAATTGAGGTGAAGCAGAACATCCTGAGGCTGAAAAAAAAGAAAAAATCCATCAGAGAGAGATAGCAGACATGCTTGGAGTAGCAAAATCAACAGTCGGGTACATTCTGAGAAAAAAGGAATTGACTGGTGAGCTTGGGAACTCAAAAAGGCCTGGGCGTCCATGGATGACAACAGTGGTGGATGATCGCCACATACTTTCTTTGGTGAAGAAGAACCCGTTCACAACATCAACTGAAGTCCAGAACACTCTCAGTGAAGTAGGTGTATCTGTCTCTAAGTCAACAGTAAAGAGAAGACTCCATGAAAGTAAATACAAAGGGTTCACATCTAGATGCAAACCATTCATCAATTCCAAAAATAGACAGGCCAGAGTTAAATTTGCTGAAAAACACCTCATGAAGCCAGCTCAGTTCTGGAAAAGTATTCTATGGACAGATGAGACAAAGATCAACCTGTACCAGAATGATGGGAAGAAAAAAGCCACATCCTCTGTAAAACATGGTGGAGGCAACGTGATGGCATGGGCATGCATGGCTTTCAATGGCACTGGGTCACTTGTGTTTATTGATGACATAACAGCAGACAAGAGTAGCCGGATGAATTCTGAAGTGTACCGGGATATACTTTCAGCCCAGATTCAGCCAAATGCCGCAAAGTTGATCGGACGGCGCTTCATAGTACAGATGGACAATGACCCCAAGCATACAGCCAAAGCTACCCAGGAGTTCATGAGTGCAAAAAAGTGGAACATTCTGCAATGGCCAAGTCAATCACCAGATCTTAACCCAATTGAGCATGCATTTCACTTGCTCAACTCCAGACTTAAGACAGAAAGACCCACAAACAAGCAAGACCTGAAGGCTGCGGCTGTAAAGGCCTGGCAAAGCATTAAGAAGGAGGAAACCCAGCGTTTGGTGATGTCCATGGGTTCCAGACTTAAGGCAGTGATTGCCTCCAAAGGATTCGCAACAAAATATTGAAAATAAAAATATTTTGTTTGGGTTTGGTTTATTTGTCCAATTACTTTTGACCTCCTATAATGTGGAGTGTTTGTAAAGAAATGGGTACAATTCCTACAATTTCTATCAGATATTTTTGTTCAAACCTTCAAATTAAACGTTACAATCTGCACTTGAATTCTGTTGTAGAGGTTTCATTTCAAATCCAATGTGGTGGCATGCAGAGCCCAACTCGCGAAAATTGTGTCATTGTCCAAATATTTCTGGACCTAACTGTATATATATATATATATATATATATATATATATATACTAGAAGGTGGCCCGATTCTACGCATCGGGTATTCTAGAATTTACGTATTGTGTAGTTCATGTATGATTTTTGTTATAGATATAGATATATATATATATATATATATATATAGATGTTGTTGTGTGTAGTTACCAAGTGTTTGTGTAGGGCGCTGTACATGTTCTGGGTGTTGTCTGGGTGTGGCGGGGGGTGAGAGCGGTATTGTATGTGTGTTGCGTTGTTTGTGGAGCGCTGTGTGTCTGTCGCGTTGTGTGTGTGTGTGTTGCGCGGTTTGTGTGGGTGTGGTGTGTTTTGGGGGGAGGTATGTTTTGTGCAATGTGTGTGTTGTGCGGTATGTGCGTATATTTATGTATGCCGCGGTGTTTGTGTGTTGGGTGTTGTGTGTGTGCAGCGTTGTCTGTGTGTGTGGGTGTCTATGTATGGCGGTGTTTGTGGTTCCCTGTGTGTGTGTGTGTGTGTGTTGGGGGGAGGTGTGCACCTCCCATCGTGCTCCATCCCCCATGCTGCGCACCCCCCATCATGCCCCATCCCCTATGCTGCGCATTGCCCATCGTGCTCCATCCCCCATGCTGCGCACCCCCCATCGTGCTCCATCCCCCATGCTGCGCACCCCCCATCATGCTCCATCCCCCATGCTGCACACTCCCCATCGTGCTCCATCCTCCATGCTGCGCACCCCCCATCGTGCTACATCCGCCATGCTGCGCACTCCCCATCGTGCTACATCCCCCATGCTGCGCACTCCCCATCGTGCTACATCCCCCATGCTGCGCACTCCCCATCGTGCTACATCCCCCATGCTGCGCACCCCCCATCGTGCTACATCCCCCATCGTGCTACATCCCCCATCGTGCTACATCCCCCATGCTGCGCACTCCCCATCGTGCTACATCCCCCATGCTACGCACCCGCCATCGTGCTCCATCCGCCATGCTGCGCACTCCCCATCGTGCTACATCCCCCATGCTGCGCACTCCCCATCGTGCTACATCCCCATGCTGCGCACCTCCCCATCGTGCTACATCCCCCATGCTGCGCACTCCCCATCGTGCTACATCCCCCATGCTGCGCACTCCCCATCGTGCTACATCCCCCATGCTGCACACTCCCCATCGTGCTACATCCCCCATGCTGCGCACTCCCCATCGTGCTACATCCCCCATGCTGCGCACTCCCCATCGTGCTACATCCCCCATGCTGCGCACCCCCCATCGTGCTACATCCCCCATCGTGCTACATCCCCCATCGTGCTACATCCCCCATGCTGCGCACTCCCCATCGTGCTACATCCCCCATGCTACGCACCCGCCATCGTGCTCCATCCGCCATGCTGCGCACTCCCCATCGTGCTACATCCCCCATGCTGCGCACTCCCCATCGTGCTACATCCCCCATGCTGCGCACCTCCCCATCGTGCTACATCCCCCATGCTGCGCACTCCCCATCGTGCTACATCCCCCATGCTGCGCACTCCCCATCGTGCTACATCCCCCATGCTGCACACTCCCCATCGTGCTACATCCCCCATGCTGCGCACTCCCCATCGTGCTACATCCCCCATGCTGCGCACTCCCCATCGTGCTACATTCCCCATGCTGCGCACCCCCCATCGTGCTCCATCCCCCATGCTGCGCACCCCCCATCGTGCTACATCCCCCATGCTGCGCACTCCCCATCGTGCTACATCCCCCATGCTGCACACTCCCCATCGTGCTACATCCCCCATGCTATAATAGTTCTCCTATTATACTCAGAGAGGAGTATAATAGGAGGACTGTAATAGGAGGAGTAGTCCTGGGGGGAGAGGAGTATAATGCCGGCTCCCTGCACATGTGTACCGGGAGCCGGTGTACACTGGTAACTATGATACACATCGGGTAACCAAGGGACCTTAGTTACCCGATGTGTATAATGGTTACCAGCGTTCACGGGCTCCGTCAAGATCCCAGCATCGCAAGGTTATGTCTGGCGCTGCTGGGATCGTGACGGAGCCGATGTAGAAGCAAGCGATATCCCAGGATGTTGTGAGTGTGTGGATGTGATGTGTGTGGTGTGTGTGAGAGTGAGTGTGATCTGATGTGTGTGTGTGTACTCACCTGGGAGTCGCAGCTCCGTGTCAGTTGGGCCAGAGCGAGCGTGCATTGCGTGAGGGGGGCGGGGCCTGCAGAGAGCCGGGGCAAGAGGCCAATCCGTGTGGGGGGGCGGGGCCATGGCGAGCCCAGCGGCCAATCAGCTTTGTGTCACCGTAAGGACACAATTTTGGAGCATGACAGACAGACAGACAGACAGACAGACAGAATAAGGCAATTATATATATATAGATATATATATATATATATATATATATATATATAAATATAAAATTAGCGAACTATGCTTAATATATCGCCAACATAATTATTTTAGAGAATACCTGATGTCACTTCACTGGTTAATAATGTTCATATTTACAGACTTTGAGCATATGCCATGTTCCTTGATGATAATCCAGTTAAGAACCCTTTTACTAAGAATCTAGTCATTATACTCGTAATATACCACAAATACTGTAGCTCTAACCTTATTGGGACAGTGGACAACCTCAAGATGCATATCTTAGGGGGGGTTCATCAATTAATTTTATTTTTGCATATGATAAAACCAAATCTATTTTGATCAGTTCTGTTTATCCCATTTTTATCCGTTTTTTGATGTGTCCATTTTTACCATCAGTGTAGCATCCCTTGTTCTTATATGCAAAAAAGAAAAGGTGGTTTCCAAGCTTCTTCTACATATTTGACAGTGAAAACCAGACAGTGCTAGGATGCACCTTCGATAGCATCTGTGTGCTGTACTGTCCGTTTTTTGCTTTTTTCATGGACCCCTTCACTTTAGTTCCTTTCCTTTTGATCTGCAAATAGGACCAAATTTGGACAAGCCTCCATCTCGCCATTGTTTGCAAAAAGGCATGACGTGAACAGCCCCATAGTCTATAATGAGTACATGTTGTATTTGAGAAAAACACTTTGCATAACTGCTGGTATTTTATTTACTGGCCCCAGGGAGTAACACAAAAGCATGAAAGGGGATGCAAGCCATATTTGTAATACAACTTTTTAGCCTTTCATAAAATTATATTATTTGCTGGGCTTCAGAGGACTGTGTTTTTTTAACCTAAACCCCTATAGATGTAATGGATTGTGAAGCTATTACAATAGTTTCTACTTCTTTGAGTCTTTATATCCTTTCCCGCTGAACAAAAACCATGTTTATATATCGGAAAAGTCAATTAGCTTAGGGGCCGATCAGTACAGGAATAACTAAAACTGCTGCTCCTTCTACTTCAATTGTTGGATAGTTGATGCAAGAAGATTTCAACTGTTGACCTTAAATTAACAAAGCCTAGAAAGGTATAGAATAAGAATAACTTAATTAGTTTTAACCTCAGTGTTGTTAAGCTACAGAGGCTCTCATCTACTTGGATTTAATGAAATGACTCTATCTTCTCTGGAGCTTGCACAATGTCCTAGCAGCACCATCTTTCCCATATTCCAGCAGTTAACAGTGAAGCTGTTTGGCTCGAAGAGCACAACTGAAGGGCTGTTATGTGCTCACAATGACGCCTCTGTTCCTTTCCCCTAAAGCGTCAGCTCGTGAACATGCCCAAAGAGCTGCCAGCTTGCATTAGCTTGGAGTCTAATGTTTCCTGAAGTATCAGAATATTGCCTTCACACAAGCATCAACTTCCACAGCTTTCCAATAATGATTTGCATCCAGCAATATTGTCCACTTACATAAAACATTTGCAATGTGTTAACTTATTCTGCACCTCTTTTTATTTTTAGAGACATTTTCTTCGGGCCAAAGATTTCTTTTGTGATTCCTTGTAAGACCCACTGACAGCGGCATTGCATTGTGATGGAGAAAGACAACATGAAGATTCTGAAGTGTTCACGGAAAATGGGAAGGATATAAAGTGAAATACCTCTACATTTATCATCATTGGTTTCTGCACTGCCGCCTTACACACCAACGTTTCATCTCTCCTTAGAGATACTGTACTTCAACAAGGACATTTTCTTCCAAGATATTGTGTATTTATCTATGACAGGTTACCTAAAAGTTTGATATAATACTTATGTATAACACTACATGTACTTAGAAAAGTTTTCACTTGTTAGAATGGAGAACGGGATCTGGTGGGTAAGGAAGATAAGCTTAGTGCAGTAAGCAAAGAGTTAATTCAAGGAAGACAATGGCAAATGTTATTATCCTAAATAATTCAATAAAGACGTTCTTGGAAGTCCTGTAGAGTGTCATCGACACAAAAACAAAAACTTGAAAAACATCATTGAAGGTTGGTAGTTATAAAACATCTTCTGCTACAAGATTAAAATTTCCAATGGATAGATAGCCCAGTGTATTTTCTATATATAGGATCTATATCTGTGGAAATGAAGCTACATTAATCCACGAGGTGAAGGTACATTTCCTTATCTGAGAAGGGAAGCCTAGCTAAACCTTTGCCAAGTGACTCGTGTTAATCCTCACATAAATAGCTGTGCATGAATTAATAGTACAATCAAATCTGTGAATATTTGTAATATAATATAATAAATAATAATAATAATAATAATAATAATAATAATAAAATATACCTTAATATAATGCTTTGTTCTCCACTTATGAGCCTTTCACCCTCCACACCCCTATTAGGGCTCCTGAGCTCATAATTTATTAAAAAACTTGACCAATACAAGAACTGTGAGATTACACATTGATCAGATTGCAGCTGCCTATAGAAGTCTTTGGAGAGGAAAGAGGAGAGATCTAAAAGAGCATAGTTAGAGAATAGGCAGAAAAACATTCACACTGCAGGTGCTTCTGCTTTCTACTGTGTTTCACCGAAAATAAGACGTCCCCCGAAAATAAGACATAGCAGGAGTTTTCAAGGATGCTTTAATATAAGACATCCCATGAAAATAAGACATAGCTGCGGTCAATAGTGAAGTGTCATGCAGTGGTGAAAGAGTTAAAGACACTGCAGGACACTTCATTATAGGCAGCGGGCACCCCCAGAAGAGAGAAGACAGAAGAAAGAAGACCCCCGAGCATACTCACCAGAAGCCGACTGGGAGCAGGTGAGCGCATCAAGGTCCTGCAGCGGAGGAACACACACACACACACACACACATAAGAACAGACACACACACATCAGATCACACTCACTCACTCTCACACACACCTCACACACACATCAGATCGCATCCACACACTCACAGCATCCAGTGATATCGCTTACTTCTCGGCGGCGATACTGTGCGTGCAATGACCTTCCAGGACCTGCCGGAGGATCACATGGCCAGAAGCATGTGGTATCTCCGGATGAGTGTGTGAGCGCGTATGTGTGATATCGTCAGTGTGTGTGTGAGTGTATGCGATCGGATGTGTGCGTGTATGCTGTCTGATGTGTGAGTGTGTTCTGATGTGTGAGTGTGTGTGTGTGAGTGTATGCGATCGGATCTGTGAGTGTCGGCAGAGGAGCACGGCGTGCAGCACAGCTGTTGTGACCGCCCACCGGAGGGCACAGGGAGAAGTGGGGTGTGTGTGTGAGTGTATGCGATCAGATGTGTGCGTGTATACTGTCTGATGTGTGACTGTGTGTGAACTTAAGCGATCGGATCTGTGAGTGTCGGCAGGAGGCAGAGGAGCACGGCGTGCAGCACAGCTGATGGGATCGTGGGGTGGGTGGGAGGAAGTGGGGTGGGTGTGTGTTTGTGTGTGAGTGAGTGAGTGTGATCTGATGTGTGTGTGTGTGTGGGTGTTTGTGTGAGATCTGATGTGTGTGTGAGATCTGATGTCAGCCAGACGCAGGGGAGCACAGCTGCAGGGAGATCACTGGGAGAAGTGTGTGTGTGTGTGTGATCTGATGAAGTGTGTGTGTGTGTGTGTGATCTGATGTCAGCAAGACGCAGGGGAGGCATGCAGCGTACCTCATGGGAGATCACAGAAGGATCTGGGAGCCATACAGACGCCCTGGGCTGGTAAGTATGACGATCCTGGGATGGGGGGCGGTCTGCTTTTTGTGGGGAGTAAACTTACCCCCAACCATGTCTCCTCGAGAATAAGACACCCCCTGAAAATAAGACATAGTGCTTTTTTCAGGGAAAAAAAATATAAGACAGTGTCTTATTTTCGGGGAAACAGGGTAGTAAGTGTTTTATCTCCTCTCACCCCTCCATCAACCACGCCTGTGCAGGACTCACAACCACAGTATTCAGTACTGTTGTATATTGTCCTCTGTCATAATGAAATATTGTACAATCCTTAAGACATCTCTACATAGCAGAAATAGCCACCCACACATTGAACATATGGGATTAATTCTAACAGGACAAGAGAGAGTTGACACTTCAAGCTCAATTGGAGGAAGACCTCCTGGTGTGGATAGATAATTGTTATACAGCAGATGTACCAGTTCAGACATGAAGTCTGGGATCTGTGTATACAGAACTTGAAAAGTACCACTACTGTCACCTCAATAGATAACTACGCCGGATTTCAAAAAGACTGCAGCTAGACTTTTTGGAGCCCAAGCCAAGTTATGAGTATTTGTTTGTTTTTTTTGTTGGAAGTGTAGATTACATATTTATAGGAGACACATTTTTGGCATTGTGACCTCAAGGTGAAGAACATATTTGTATATAATTGTGAGATCAGCACATCAGCCAAAAATTAATATATTTGATGATGCATACCATGTTTTATAGTATAGGTACAATTGTGATAAGAAACATGATCATGATATCTTCCGTCTGAGATCTCCAAGGGCAAAGATATGCTGAAAGTTTTGGATCTTATAATTTTCTAGAGACTGAAGCCACATTCTATGAACAGCACTGTTATGTTTCACTAAAGAGACAAAACAATCGCTGATCTCGGGGAGACCAGCCAGAGAAAACACTGCCGGCAGACAGCAAAGGTGCTCAACACAGTGAAATGGTGCATTGCCCACGGAAAGTATGCAAATCAAAAAATGTTCTGTGGAGACTCTGTTAGGAGTCTTGACACGGAAAATAGCCAGATATCCCTCCGGGAAGGGCTATCTCGCTATTTTCTGTGTCGAGACTCCTAACAGAGGCTCCACGGACCCTTTTTTGATTTGCATGTTTCACTAAAGGGCAGTTATGTGGGTGTAACTTGTGTTAATAAAAGCAAATGCCAAAGTATGATCCTTGGGTTATTGTGGAGCTTGGCAGTGACTGTCCCGAGATGTGTATAGATTTTATATATATATATATATATTTCTTTATATACATATATATTCCATGTTTTGGAATCGGTCGTATATATATACAATTTACTCACTGTGAGGTCCATAATAATCAACCTAATATTGGAAACAGCCGTGGTTTCGTCTCATCAGTTAGTGCATAATTGTACTGATGATTGTGGGCAGCAGGGTGCTCTCGGTGACATCTTCCAAGCTGCTGTATATTCTGCAGATTTGCTACAGAGAGACAAAGAAGCAGGTGAATTTGGCAGATATCATTGAAGCTAGTATCTATATATTCGTTCAGAGACAGCTAAAACTTAGAGAAAGAGCCACAGAGAGAAAACTTGTGAATAATGTACACACCACACAAGGCAGCTTATTCTTAAAAGACCCTGAAAAAGTTATGCTTTAAATAGGACCTGTTAAAATCCAACATATGGTTCCAGAGATTGGGATTTTTTGTTTGGTGCTGATTTTATGATCTTTAGCATGAGGGACGGTGGCTGGTCAAAGGGTAATTATGCAGAGCAGCCTACAGACCCATCCCATCCCCAGAGGATCCAGTGAGCCATGCCTTCCTCATAGAAAGCATAAAAAATAACATTGAATAAAAAAGCCCATATCTCTGGATGTGTATAGCAGATTAAAAAAATGGATTAATGAGGAGAACTGCAAAAATAAAATAAGAGTAAATACGGGTCACTTTTGACCGTATGCCAGATCCTCTTTTAATGACTTACAACCTTTGCCCACTTTTTAGTAGTAGAAATCCTAGACTTGTGTCACTGTGGTGAATATGTAGCTATTATGTGGCCTCTTTCATTACAACAAGAAAACATTTCCACTCTATTGTCTCATTTTTATGTCAAATCGTGTCTACTAGTTTGGAATTAGTAGAGTCATAACGTAGCGCATAGAGACCATATTATTAATTGCTTTGTCCCTTATTTATTCTTTATAAACCAATAGGTGTACTCTGTTACATATGTATAATAATTAAACCTTTACATAGCAGGACTCACGGCATTTATTAGCAGTACATTTATATGTTTAAGGGTAAATTTCTGTTGACTTCTTGGGCATTGATGACCTCTGCTGGCAAAACATGTTTAGTATCCAGTACAACAATAGGAGATGGTTATTGGGAGTAATTTACATGTTCCATTACATTTTATAAATAAATCTGTGCACAGACCTTTTTATCATAACTTAATCTGAAAAAATAGCATTCCTCCAGCTGTATGTAGGTCAAAGTATAATTATAGGCAATGATAAAATGTAGAAATTAAAGGAGCCCAAGGACAAATGTCAAGGAAGATTGCTTGGGCATGTGGAATTTCAGCATATTAATCTGGTGGTCCATTGGTAGATACGTCCCTGCCCGAGCACTCTAAGACTATGTGCATACACTGCAGATTTGGTGCAGAAAGTTTCTGCACCAGATCTGCACGTTGTGGCAAAAAATTGCATCAAAACTGGATGCAATTTTGACCCAGTTTTTATGCAGTTTTGTTGTGCTTTTAATGCGTTTTTTTTAAGCCATCAAGGAGGTCAATGAATTTAACTCAATGGGTGAAAAAACGCTGCTAAACCTGACCAATAATTGACATGCTACAGATTTTTTCTGCATCAAAATCTGCACCAAAACCGCATGGAAAAAAAGACACCATGTGCACAGCAAATCTAAATTCCCATAGACTTTGCTCGCTTCACAAGAAGTATGCAGATTTTGATGCAGATTTTGAAAAAACTGCATCAAAAACGACAGCGTGGGCAGAGGGCCTAATAGTGGACTATTCCCCTATCTCCATTCAAAAAATATCCCTGGTCAGTAAGCAAGCTTGACCATAGACGAGAAAGGAGGAATAACTGTCGTCCAATGATTGTTCGACTGACAGCTATTTAAAGGGACTGTCAGATCAGAATGGCTTTTTAAACTAACTACAGATGCTCAATGTATCATGGCGGGTTCAATCATTTAACCCCTTCACGGTATCCATACAATGTTAAGATCATGCCAGCTAATGCGTGGCACCAACGAAATCATCAGCGGGTGTCAACTCTGTATCATAGCGGACACCCCCTTGTAACACCCACAATTGGTTCTAGCATAAATCGCTGGTGTTTAACCTCTCTGATACTGCAGTCAGTAGCGACAGTGGCATCGATCTTCTTACCAGAGAGAGGGGGCTTCCTCTTTCCTTCCATCGGCACAACATGATAGAAATCAAGCTGTGCCTATGGTATCAATGATGACCCTGGGCTGAATAATGCCTACGAGATCCCCCAGGTACAGTGGCCAGTGAGGTCCTGCCTTAAACATGTCTACTGCTTGTGTCATGTAGTGATCTAATGCACTTCAATGTAAAAGCAGCGATCAGACCAAATCCTAGGACTAGGTAAAAAAAGTTTTTAAAAAAAGTTGGAAAAATGTCTTTAAAAACCACAAAATAAAGAACAACAAAAATGAAAAAATAAAATAAAATAAATACATATATTTATTTAAAAACAAAAATAAAACAAAAAAGTACACATATATGTTATCGCCACACATATGTTATAGCTCTATAAAACTGTTGTAAAATAAAACAAAAAAAACCAATGCTTTTTCATCATACTGGAGTTTTATATTGAAAACCTAATGTATGTGCTCAGTGTAGAGTATGGGATACCTGTGATACAAAATGTTATGTAGTATATGCCCAATAAAAGCTTCAACTAAATCTACAAAAAAATAATAAGTCCACACTCAGGTCCAACATCTGTAAATAGAAGTAAGGGTGCGCTCACATGAGCTGTATGACTCGTAGGAGTATCAGATCACATCACCCGGCACTGTCGCGCACTCTCCGGAGCTTCATAGAAATACATGCAGCCGACCTGCTCCTGTCAGGAGAGAAGCTGGCCGCGTCGGGTGATGCGATCCGATACTCGTGCGAGTCACACAGCTCATGTAAGCGCACCCTAAAGTGGTGGGCTTCCATGTTACTGTTAGTACAAAGGCTCTGGAAATACACTATAACTTCCCCTTCCCCCTAAAAAAAAGATATCCAGACAAAATCTGTGCCTCAAACAGTAGTTTCTCACCATATATAGGGTATCGGCATACCCAGGAGAAATTGCCCAAGAAATGGTATGGAGAATTTTCTCCTTTTACCCTTGTGAAAATGAAAAATTTAGAAAATGCTTATGGGAAAAAGTAAAATTTTAATTTTTTCCTTCCATGTTGCTTTAATTCCTGTGAAGCACCTAAAGGGTTATTAAACTTCTCAAATGTGATTTTGAGCACTTTAATAGGTGTTATTTTTAAAAAGTGTCACTTTTGGGTATTTTCTGTCACATCAGCCCCTCAAAGTCAATTTAAATGTGATGCGGCGCATAAAAAAATGGTTTTGTAAATTTTGTTTGCAAACTGAGAAATTGACCCTTCAAATTTCCTTAAAAAAAAAAAAAAGTTTAAAAAATGATGCTGATGTAACGTAGACATGGGTAAATGTTCTTTATTAACTATTTGTGTGACCTAACTCTGGTTTAAGGGCATTCAAAATAAGAATTTAAAAATTGTGAAATTTCCCATTTTTTGTTTTCACAAATAAACACAAAAAAAAATCATCCTAAGTCCACCACTATGATGAAGTACAATATTTAAAAAAAAAATAATCTCAGAATCACTGGGATCCATTGAAGCGTTACAGAGTTCTCACTTCATAATATATCGCTGGTTAGAATTGAAATTTTGGCCTGGTCAGTAGGGTGAAAACAGGCTTCAGGGCTAGAGATGGGTAAACCTGCAGATGTTGACGTTCGGCTGGTCCGGCCGGGCTTACAAAAAAAAAGTCCGATCTGGACTATACTAGCAGTCTGGGTCACCAAAGTGTAGTGTAAAAATAAATAAATGATTTAAAAAGATGGCGTAGGAAACCCCATATTATGATACCCAGCACAAATATAGCAGACAGCTGAAGGCTGCAATCCACAGCTGTGTGCTTCATCTTGGTTGTGTAACAAAATATGGGGACCCTACAGAACTTTTTTGAAATTATTTAAATAAATAATTTATGAAAACGGTATGGGGTCCTTCCAATTTTGATACCGAGTCAAGAAAAAGTAAACAGCTTGGAGCTAGTATTCTCAAGCTGGCGAGGCTTATGGTTAATAAACTCTCCCCAGCCTAGAAATAACAGCCCACAGCCTCCCCTGAATTGGCGCATCCATTAGATGTGCCATTCCTGGTACTTTACCCGGCTCATCCCAATTGCTTTGGAGCAATGGCAATTGGGATAATATAAGGGGTTAATGACAGCTGTTAGCTGTTAACCATGAAAAAAATCACAGCTGCCACAATGCCATGAATTGGTAATGGGTAGTTGACATTATGAAAAAACACAAAACGCAGAGAAAAATCCTTCTGTTGGGAAAGAAGAGTCCCCGACGGTGATTGTGGCGGGTACAGCTCCCATGCCCCCGCAATCTCCATGGTGTACCTATACGTCAATTGTGATGAAGGGATTAAGTGCACCTTCCCACGTAATTGTTTACATCTATCTTAACCCTCCCCTCACCTTTGAGTGACAGCTCTATCCTGATAGAGCCAGAAAGGTCAGAGTTAAGGCCCTGTCACACAGAGATAAATCTGCGACAGATCTGTGGTTGCAGTGAAATTGTGGAGAATCAGTGCCAGGTTTCTGGCTGTGTACAAATGGAACAATATGTCCATGATTTCACTGCAACCACAGATCTGCCAAAGATTTATCTCTGTGTGTGACAGGGCCTTTAGATAGAAAACAAGTAGGTGGGACGGTGCACTTAAATGTTTGGCCCCGTCATGATGCACCAAGCACCTGTACTGAGTTTGAACAGTCATTCTGTGCTGATAGAGTAACTTTAGGTTGCATGGATCAGGATGTGGGCTGTCAGCACCCTGGGCAAGGCAAGTAATTTTTACCCCCAAGGTGTGAATTGTACGTACTCCATGAAAGTTTACAACCAGTCCAGTATTGAATCCTTTATCCTCAAAGCACATTACATTTCAGTTTCTATGTAAATATTTATTTTATTTATTTTTTTTTCCTTGTCTTCCTTCCCTAAGCGCGCGCGTGTAGTGGGGCGGGCCAGCATGTCAGCCAATCCCAGACACACACACAGCTAAGTGGACTTTTAGCCAGAGAAGCAACGGCATGTGTGATAGGATGTCCATGTCACATGTCCCTGCATTATAAAACCGGACATTTTCCTCCAGGACGCCATTATCTCTTCTGCGTCTTTGGTGTCAGACATCACTGTCGCAGCTCCGTCCTCCTGAGTCCTATCGCCGATACAGCTGTATGCGCTCCATACACAGCGCTGGACAGCATAGGGATAGCACTTTCTATCAGTCCTTTTAAGGGCTCAAACCGGTAGGGTCAGAGCCATAGGTGACAGGTCCTGAAAACAGCGACAGCGTCTGTGTAGCAAAGGTCAGGGATTTCCTCCCTGCATTTCCCTATTAGGAGGGAATAGAAAGGCAGGCTTCCTTTCCTCTACCCAGAGCCCCACAATCCTGGCACTGTACCCTCCTGTCCTCTGCACACTCCAACTCATTATAACTAAGCCATTATACTATCAAACACTCAGTGTACCTAGTGGCATCCTAAACGTGGCTATTGGACTTTGCTATAGTCCCACTAGTGCAAAGACATTTGCAGCACCTCTGCCTGCATTGCACACTACAACTCATTATAACTAAGCCATTATACTAGCAAACACTCAGTGTACCTAGTGGCATCCTAAACGTGGCTATTGGAATTTGCTATAGTCCCACTAGTGCAAAGACATTTGCAGCACCTCTGCCTGCATTGCACACTACAACTCATTATAACTAAGCCATTATACTAGCAAACACTCAGTGTACCTAGTGGCATCCTAAACGTGGCTATTGGACTTTGCTATAGTCCCACTAGTGCAAAGACATTTGCAGCACCTCTGCCTGCATTGCACACTCCAACTCATTATAACTAAGCCATTATACTAGCAAACACTCAGTGTAGCTAGTGGCATCCTAAACGTGGCTATTGGACTTTGCTATAGTCCCACTAGTGCAAAGACATTTGCAGCACCTCTGCCTGCATTGCACACTCCAACTCATTATAACTAAGCCATTATACTAGCAAACACTCAGTGTACCTAGTGGCATCCTAAACGTGGCTATTGGACTTTGCTATAGTCCCACTAGTGCAAAGAAATTTGCAGCACCTCTGCCTGCATTGCACACTCCAACTCATTATAACTAAGCCATTATACTAGCAAACACTCAGTGTACCTAGTGGCATCCTAAACGTGGCTATTGGACTTTGCTATAGTCCCACTAGTGCAAAGACATTTGCAGCACCTCTGCCTGCATTGCACACTCCAACTCATTATAACTAAGCCATTATACTAGCAAACACTCAGTGTACCTAGTGGCATCCTAAACGTGGCTATTGGACTTTGCTATAGTCCCACTAGTGCAAAGACATTTGCAGCACCTCTGCCTGCATTGCACACTACAACTCATTATAACTAAGCCATTATACTAGCAAACACTCAGTGTACCTAGTGGCATCCTAAACGTGGCTATTGGACTTTGCTATAGTCCCACTAGTGCAAAGACATTTGCAGCACCTCTGCCTGCATTGCACACTCCAACTAATTATAACTAAGCCATTATACTAGCAAACACTCAGTGTACCTAGTGGCATCCTAAACGTGGCTATTGGACTTTGCTATAGTCCCACTAGTGCAAAGACATTTGCAGCACCTCTGCCTGCATTGCACACTCCAACTCATTATAACTAATCCATTATACTAGCAATTTTTGCTGCCAGTTTAAGGGCCGTAGTTGCATTGTCAGGGATATTTATTCTTTATTATTCTGCTGTTAATAAAGCTAGACCACCACTGCAATCTACACCACCTCTCAATTTTTACTACCACATTTTCAGTCCACAATCTTGTCGCAATCAACATGAGTGGCAAAATGACAGATGCTGGTGGAAAGGGGAAGAGGCGTGGTGGAAAAGGCAAAAAAGGTTTTGTCCGTGGGGAAGGTGGCAAAGCTCCATTATCATCTGCTGAAGATAGACCATCTACCAGCAAAAGTAAGATGTCTACTACTTACCGTGGACAATCCGATGTGCTCCCTTTTTTACGGACACGAACAACAGGAACAAAGGTAGATGATGGCCAAAAAAGGAAAATGCTTGAATGGATCTCAAGTGGTCCAACAAGTGCCCTCTCAGCCACTTCAAGTACCGCATCCAAAAAACACCAGTCCTCTGAGTTGTCATCCCAATCAAACTTGCTTTCTCCCAGCTCTGAAGTCTCCATCAGCCCTGCACAGTATGGTGGAACTGAGATGGCTGAGTCTACAGAGCTGTTCAGTCACACTATAGCCTGGGAATCAGAGGTCTGCTCCCAAGCTACAGTGAGTACAGAACAGGAAATGGTCTGCAGTGATGCCCAGAACCTTTGTGACTCTGATTCAGGCCGTGAGGACCAAGTTTCGGAGCATAATGTTGACCCTTTGTCACAAACTGTAACACCTGTGGTTATAGACAATGAGGAACATACTGATAAAGATGAGACTCAGATACCCGATTGGGATGACAACTTAAATATTCGGTCAGGGCAAGAAGAGGCTCGGTCTGAGGGGGAGGGGAGTGCGAACACAACAATTGATGATGAAGTTCTAGATCCCACCTACTGTCAACCCACAGTCAGGCACTCGAGGAGGTCAACAGAGGTGGTGGAGGAGGATGCAACTGATGACGAAGTTACCTTGCGCCTTCCTGGACAGAGTCGGAGTACTGGTAGCACGTCTACAACTGCATCCTCAGCCACCACTCTGCCTCTGAGCATTATTCGGGGTGGATCAACAGGTCGCATGGCCTCTAAGCCTTGCCTAGCCTGGTCCTTTTTTGACATAGAAAAAGATCGCCCAAATTATGTGATCTGTAAAATTTGTCATGGTTCTCTTAGTAGAGGTCAAAACCTCAGCAGTTTGACAACTTCTTCCATGAATCGTCACATGAATAAATATCATATGGCCCGGTGGGAAGCTCACCGTGCTGCAATGCGGCCTAGCGGAGCGAACCATCCACCGCCTGCCCCTTCCAGTGCATCCGCGCGCTCGTCATCTTCTAGGACTGTGGGGACAGCTGTCACACCTGTTTTTCCACCCACAACTTCCACCACTGTAATCGCAACAGGCAGTTTGCTTGGTAGGTCGTCAGTTGTTTTGGAAGGGGAAACAAGTGAGTGTGTACAGCTCTCTCAGACATCGATAGCACCAACTTTGGATGAAGGCAACATCATGTCTCCGCCTGCACTTTCCTCACAAACCTGCATTTTTCCAGGGACACCCTACTCAACACCGTCTACACACAGCAGCCAGATCTCTGTCCCTCAGATGTGGACAAATAAAAGGCCATTTCCTGCGACCCATGACAAAGCTAAGAGATTGACTCTATCCCTCTGTAAGCTGTTGGCTACCGAAATGCTGCCTTTCCGCCTAGTGGACACACAGGATTTTAGAGACCTTATGTCTGTCGCTGTGCCCCAGTACCAGATGCCTAGTCGCCACTACTTCTCTAAGAAAGGTGTGCCCGCGCTACACCAGCATGTCGCACACAACATCACCGCTTCCTTGAGAAACTCTGTGTGTGAACGGGTGCATTTCACCACCGATACTTGGACCAGTAAGCATGGACAGGGACGTTACATGTCGCTCACTGGGCACTGGGTAACTATGGTGATAGATGGTGAAGGGTCTGCTGCACAAGTCTTGCCGTCCCCACGACTTGTGTGTCAATCCTCTGTCTGTCCAAGTTCCGCCACTGCTTCTGCATCCTCCACCTCATCTGGGTCCTCCACCTCTGTCCCAAGCCTGCCTGGTCAGGCCACCAGCGTTCTCACTGCGCAGAAGGAATCACGCACCCCTCATTACTATGCTGGCAGCAGAGCGCAACGGCATCAGGCGGTCTTTAGCTTGACATGTCTTGGGAATAAGAGTCACACAGCTGAGGAGTTGTGGTCAGCTCTGCGGTCCGAGTTTAATAAATGGTTGTCTCCACTCAACCTGCAGCCTGGTAAGGCCGTGTGCGACAATGCTGCAAACCTGGGTGCGGCCCTTCGCCTGGGCAAGGTGACACACGTACCTTGTATGGCTCACGTGTTGAACCTTGTCGTGCAGCAATTTTTAACACACTATCCCGGCCTAGATGGCCTTCTGAACAGGGCACGAAAACTGTCTGCTCACTTCCGCCGTTCAAGCGCCGCAGCTGAGCGACTTGCATCGCTCCAGAAGTCTTTCGGCCTGCCGGTTCATCGCCTGAAATGCGATGTGGCGACACGCTGGAATTCAACTCTCCACATGTTACAGCGACTGTGGCAGCACCGCCGTGCCCTGGTGCAATACGTCATGACGTATAGCCTGGGCCAACGAGATGCAGAGGTGGGGCAGATCACCCTGATGGAGTGGTCTCAGATCAAGGACCTATGCACCCTTCTGCACAGTTTCGACATGGCGACGAATATGTTTAGCGCTGACAATGCCATTATCAGCATGACGATTCCAGTCATTTACATGCTGGAGCACACGCTAAACACTATTCGGAGTCAGGGGGTGGGAGAACAGGAAGGGGATGAACTATAGGAGGATTCATTAGCGCAAGACACAACAACATCACCAAGGTCCAGACGTTCATCATCACCAAGGCGCCAGGCATGGGAGCATGGGGGACAGGGATCAACAAGGGCGCATGGTAGCAGGCGAGATGTTGAGGAAGGTGCAGGAGGACATGAAGAAATGGAGGACGAACTGTCCATGGACATGGAAGACTCAGCAGATGAGGGAGACCTTGGTCAAATTTCAGTTGAAAGAGGTTGGGGGGAGATGTCAGAGGAAGAAAGAACGGTTAGCACCTCTATGCCACAAACACAGCGTGGACTTGGTCCGCATGGCTGCGCAAGACACATGAGTGCCTTCTTGTTGCACTACCTCCAACATGACCCTCGAATTGTCAAAATTAGAAGTGATGATGACTACTGGCTTGCCACACTATTAGATCCCCGGTACAAGTCCAAATTTTGTGACATAATTCCAGCCATAGAAAGGGACGCACGTATGCAGGAGTATCAGCAGAAGCTGTTACTCGATCTTAGATCTGCTTTTCCACCAAACAACCGTGCAGGTGCAGGGAGTGAATCTCCCAGTTGTAACTTGACAAACATGGGACGGTCTCGTCATCTTCAACAGTCTACACATACCAGTAGGACCGTATCTGGTGCTGGTAACAGCAATTTTATGGAATCTTTTCATAATTTTTTTAGACCCTCCTTTGCAAGGCCACCAGAGACAACAAGTCTGACACATAGTCAACGGCTAGAGAGGATGATACAGGAGTATCTACAAATGAACATCGATGCCATGACTTTGCAAATGGAGCCTTGCTCCATTTGGGCTTCAAATCTAGAAAAATGGCCAGAGCTATCCAGTTACGCCTTGGAGATTTTGTCGTGTCCAGCTGCCAGCGTTGTCTCTGAACGTGTCTTCAGTGCTGCTGGGTGTGTGCTGACAGATAAGCGCACGCGTCTGTCCAGTGACAATGTGGACAGACTGACGTTCATCAAAATGAACAAGTCATGGATCCAGAAGGAATTTACTACCCCTGTGTCATCCTGGGGAGAGTAAATGCTTGTGGATTTGGAATGTGCTTGATGCAAATTTAGCTGTGAAGTGTACAACTAGGGCACAAGTGCTGCCACTGAATGGGTGGGTGTGTGTGGGGCACAATTTTTGGAAAAAAGGGAGACTTCGCTTGGAGTAACCCTTGCTTACATTGTTTTTAAAAGGAGCCAAGATGAACAAGTCATGGTTCAGCAAAGACTTTATCTACCTACCCCGGTGTCATGCTGGGAACGGTTAATTATGGCGTATTTTTGAATGTGCTTGATGCAAATCAAAACATCCTGTTTGCAACTAGGGCACAAGAGCTGCCACTGATGGGGTGTCTGTGTGGCCCAATTTTTTTCAAAAAAGGGAGACTCCACTTGGAGTAACCCTTGCTTACATTGTTTTTCAAAGAAGCCAAGATGAACAAGTCATGGTTCAGCAAAGACTTTGCTACCTACCCCGGTGTCATCCTGGGGACGGTTAATTATGGCGTATTTTTGAATGTGCTTGATGCAAATCAAAACATCCTGTTTGCAACTAGGGCACAAGTGCTGCCACTGATGGGGTGTCTGTGTGGCCCAATTTTTTGAAAAAAGGGAGACTCCGCTTGGAGTAACCCTTGCTTACATTGTTTTTCAAAGAAGCCAAGATGAACAAGTCATGGTTCAGCAAAGACTTTGCTACCTACCCCGGTGTCATCCTGGGGACGGATAAGAATGGCGTATTTTGGAATGTGCTTGATGCAAATCTAGCTGTGAAGTGTACAACTAGGGCACAAGTGCTGCCACTGAATGGGTGGGTGTGTGTGGGGCACAATTTTTGGAAAAAAGGGAGACTTCGCTTGGAGTAACCCTTGCTTACATTGTTTTTAAAAGAAGCCAAGATGAACAAGTCATGGTTCAGCAAAGACTTTGCTACCTACCCCGGTGTCATCCTGGGGACGGTTAATTATGGCGTATTTTTGAATGTGCTTGATGCAAATCAAAACATCCTGTTTGCAACTAGGGCACAAGTGCTGCCACTGATGGGGTGTCTGTGTGGCCCAATTTTTTGAAAAAAGGGAGACTCCGCTTGGAGTAACCCTTGCTTACATTGTTTTTCAAAGAAGCCAAGATGAACAAGTCATGGTTCAGCAAAGACTTTGCTACCTACCCTGGTGTCATCCTGGGGACGGTTAAGAATAGCGTATTTTGGAATGTGCTTGATGCAAATCTAGCTGTGAAGTGTACAAATAGGGCACAAGTGCTGCCACTGAATGGGTGGGTGTGTGTGGGGCACAATTTTTGGAAAAAAGGGAGACTTCGCTTGGAGTAACCCTTGCTTACATTGTTTTTAAAAGAAGCCAAGATGAATAGAGCTGGGATCAGGAAAGACTTTGCTACCTACCCCGGTGTCATCCTGGGGACGGATAAGAATGGCGTATTTTTGAATGTGCTTGATGCAAATCTAGCTGTGAAGTGTACAACTAGGGCACAAGTGCTGCCACTGAATGGGTGGGTGTGTGTGGGGCACAATTTTTGGACAAAGGGAGGCTCCGCTTGGAGTAACCCTTGCTTGATGTGTTTTTCAAAGAAGCCAAGATGAACAGAGCTGGGATCAGGAAAGACTTTGCTACCTACCCCGGTGTCATCCTGGGGACGGATAAGAATGGCGTATTTTTGAATGTGCTTGATGCAAATCTAGCTGTGAAGTGTACAACTAGGGCACAAGTGCTGCTACTGAATGGGTGGGTGTGTGTGGGGCACAATTTTTGGAAAAAAGGGAGACTTCGCTTGGAGTAACCCTTGCTTACATTGTTTTTCAAAGAAGCCAAGATGAACAAGTCATGGTTCAGCAAAGACTTTGCTACCTACCCCGGTGTCATCCTGGGGACGGTTAAGAATAGCGTATTTTTGAATGTGCTTGATGCAAATCTAGCTGTGAAGTGTACAACTAGGGCACAAGTGCTGCCACTGAATGGGTGGGTGTGTGGGGCACAATTTTTGGAAAAAAGGGAGGCTCCGCTTGGAGTAACCCTTGCTTGATGTGTTTTTAAAAGAAGCCAAGATGAACAGAGATGGGATCAGGAAAGACTTTGCTACCTACCCCGGTGTCATCCTGGGGACGGATAAGAATGGCGTATTTTGGAATGTGCTTGATGCAAATCTAGCTGTGAAGTGTACAACTAGGGCACAAGTGCTGCCACTGAATGGGTGAGTGTGTGTGGGGCACAATTTTTGGAAAAAAAGGGAGACTCCTCTTGGAGTCATCTTGCGGTGTTTTACATGATTTTAGAAGGGCATGCCTAGCCTATATCTGTGTCTCATCCTCTTTTTCCTCGTAACGCTGTTTTGTTTTCACATGAGAATTTGTCCTTGTCACTTTCCCATGTGTTTGTGTTGTTTGTCACCTTTTGGACACCTTTGAGGGTGTTTTCTAGGTGTTTTTCTGTGTTTGTGATTGCCTGCCATTGTTTCCTATGCAGTTCGAGTTCGGTTCGTCGAACGTTCGACGAGCCGAACTCGAACGGGACCTCCGTTCGGCGAACTGACCTCGAGCCGAACCGGGACCGGTTCGCTCATCTCTAATCTCTAATCCCTAACTTTAATATCTATAATAATAATAATTTTATTCTTTTATATAGCACTATTAATTCCACAGCGCTTTACATCTAATCCTAGTCCTAATTCTGGCACTTACTGTAGGCATAACCGGTTAGAAAATTTATGTAAAAAATTATACAAAAAATATTATTTTGTCTTACAGGGAACACTTATTAAATTTGTGACAGCTCCCTCAGCAGGTTTCTCTTTTCTCTCACAAATTTACAATTTCAGTCACTGCCTGTGCAGAGTTCAGTCATAGAGATGAGTTTGTAATCAGCTGCTACCCTTGCATAGGCAGTAACTGAAATGGTAAAGATCACATCTTTGTGATGAAAATTTTAACTTAAAAGTCAACTCTTTGAAGAACACAGAAGTTGAGCTGCGTTTTTCATTGCCTGTGCACTCTGCATGGGTGTAATATCCAAGATAGTGCTGGTCTTCTGCGTTTTCACTACGGTCACAGGGATGCGCGGCCCCAGTGCCTAGTGACAAAAATTCACTGAGCACCCATTGAAATTGAAAACTGATGCATGCTCAGTTGAGAAGGGCTTAGCTCAGCCCCTGTAACAGAGGTCACTCATGACGCGTCATTTCAGGGAGGGGGCAGAGACTACGTCAGTGACTGCAGCATCTGCCCCCTGATGATGCCTTGTTTGAGTATTTCAGAATGCACTGAGATTCTGAAATGAAGCGTCATCAAAAAAGGAAGTCGTAGAAAAAAAAAAGTCGGGGTTAATAAATTGGTAATGAGGGAATTTGTTTGTGTTTTTCATTTCTAATAAATGATTTTTTCAGGGGTGTGTGTGTTTATTTACTGTAATTTACAGATTAATCATGGAAGGTATCTCGGGGAGATGCCTGACATGATTAATCTAGGACTTATTGGCAGCTATGGGCTGCCAATAACTCCTTATTACCCCGATTTGCCAACGCACTAGGGCAAATCGGGAAGAGCCGGGTACAGTCCCAGAACTGTCGCATATAATGTATGCGGCAATTCTGGGCGGCTGCTGACTGATATTGTTAGGCTGGGGGGCTCCCCATAATGTGGAGCTCCCAATCCTGAGAATGCCAGCCTTCAGCCGTATGCCTTTATCTGGCTGGTATTAAAATGGGGGGGGACCGCACGCCGGTTTTTTTAATTATTTATTTATTTATTTCACTGCACAGTATAGACACGCCCACCGGCTGCTGTGATTGGGTGCAGTGAGACAGCTGTCACTCAGCGTGGTGGGTGTGTCTCACTGCCACCAATCACAGGCGCCGGTGGGAGAGAAAGCAGGGAATACGAGATTGTTTAATGAGCGGCCGGCTTTTTCAAATTAGAAAAAGCCGACGGAGCAGTGTGAATGCCGTGCAGCGCCGGTGATCGGGGATCGGTGAGTATGAGAGAGGGGGGGACACTTCAGTCACTCGGGGGATTAGCGGTCACCGGTGAATCCTACACAGGTGACCGCTAATCAGTACACGGCACACAGACAGAGCCGCGGCATGACAATGAAGTCAGGTGAAGTTCACCCGAGTTCATTCTCATCCCGCTACTCTGTTTTCCAACATGTAGTAACGACATTTTGCATCACACACGTACATTTCACACGGACAACACACACACACGTCAGTTATTTCACTCACGCACACACTGGCATTCCACACGCACATACGGCTAGCATACGGGATACACACGCAGGCCACACATACCATAGAAACGGACCTAAAAAACGGACCCGAAAAACGGCCCGTATCACACGTGCATGGTTTTAACGGATGTGTGTTGGAGCCCTTAGTATGATTTTTAACTCTTGATCTTACACATTGAGTATGATGTGAGAAAATCATTCTAAACAACTACAAGCTGCATATTCACAAAAATGTTCTAAAACACATCAGTAGAGTTGAGCGCGGTTCGCGGTTCGAGGTTCTCCAGTTCTAGGCTCGAGTGATTTTGGGGCCTGTTCTAGATCGAACTAGAACTCGAACTTTTTGCAAAAGCTCGATAGTTCTAGAAACGTTCGAGAACGGTTCTAGCAGCAAAAAAACAGCTAATTCCTAGCTGGCTTTCCGCTGTAATAGTGTAAGTCACTCTGTGACTCACACTATTATGACATTTCAGTGTATAGTGTGCGAGAACAGCGCCTTCAGATCACTGCTGTTTGTATAATGGCGATCGCCATTTTTTTTTTTTTTCCTTGTCTTCCTTCACTAAGCGCGCACGTGTAGTGGGGAGGGCCATTATGGCAGCCAATCCCAGACACACACACAGCTAAGTGGAATTTTAGCCAGAGAAGCAACGGCATGTGTGATAGGATGTCCATGTCACATGTCCCTGCATTATAAAACCGGACATTTTCCTCCAGCACGCCATTATCTGCCTTCTGCGTCCTTGGTGTCAGACATCACTGGCGCAGCTCCATCCTGAATCCTATCGCCGATACAGCTGTATGCGCTCCATACACAGCGCTGGACAGCTTAGGGAGAGCACTTTCTATCAGTCCTTTTAAGGGCTCGTACCGGCAGGGTAAGAGCCATAGGTGACAGGTCCTGAAAACAGAGACAACGTCTGTGTAGCTAAGGTCAAGGATTTCCTCGCTGCATTTCCCCATTAGGAGGGAATAGAAAGGCAGGCTTCCATTCCTCTACCCAGAGCCCCACAATCCTGGCACTGTACCCTCCTGTCCTCTGCACACTCCAACTCATTATAACTAAGCCATTATACTAGCAAACACTGAGTGTACCTAGTGGTATCCTAAACGTGGCTATTGGACTTTTGTATAGTCCCACTAGTGCAAAGATATTTGCAGCACGTCTGCCTGCATTGCACACTCCAACTCATTATAACTAAGCCATTATACTAGCAAACACTGAGTGTACCTAGTGGCATCCTAAACGTGGCTAATGGACTTTTGTATAGTCCCACTAGTGCAAAGATATTTGCAGCACGTCTGCCTGTATTGCACACTCCAACTCATTATAACTAAGCCATTATACTAGCAAACACTGAGTGTACCTAGTGGCATCCTAAACGTGGCTGTTGGACTTCTGTATAGTCCCAGTAGTGCAAAGATATTTGCAGCACGTCTGCCTGCATTGCACACTCCAACTCATTATAACTAAGCCATTATACTAGCAAACACTGAGTGTACCTAGTGGCATCCTAAACGTGGCTATTGGACTTTTGTATAGTCCCACTAGTGCAAAGATATTTGCAGCACGTCTGCCTGCATTGCACACTCCAACTCATTATAACTAAGCCATTATACTAGCAAACACTGAGTGTACCTAGTGGCATCCTAAACGTGGCTGTTGGACGTCTGTATAGTCCCAGTAGTGCACAGATATTTGCAGCACGCCTGCCTGCAATGCACACTCCAACTCATTATAACTAAGCCATTATACTAGCAAACACTGAGTGTACCTAGTGGCATCCTAAACGTGGCTGTTGGACTTCTGTATAGTCCCAGTAGTGCAAAGATATTTGCAGCACGTCTGCCTGCATTGCACACTCCAACTCATTATAACTAAGCCATTATACTAGCAAACACTGAGTGTACCTAGTGGCATCCTAAACGTGGCTATTGGACTTCTGTATAGTCCTAGTAGTGCACAGATATTTGCAGCACGTCTGCCTGCATTGCACACTCCAACTCATTATAACTAAGCCATTATACTAGCAAACACTGAGTGTACCTAGTGGCATCCTAAACGTGGCTATTGGACTTTTGTATAGTCCCACTAGTGCAAAGTAATTTGCAGCACGTCTGCCTGCATTGCACACTCCAACTCATTATAACTAAGCCATTATACTAGCAAACACTGAGTGTACCTAGTGGCATCCTAAACGTGGCTGTTGGACTTCTGTATAGTCCCAGTAGTGCACAGATATTTGCAGCACGTCTGCCTGCATTGCACACTCCAACTCATTATAACTAAGCCATTATACTAGCAAACACTGAGTGTACCTAGTGACATCCTAAACGTGGCTGTTGGACTTCTGTATAGTCCCAGTAGTGCACAGATATTTGCAGCACGTCTGCCTGCATTGCACACTCCAACTCATTATAACTAAGCCATTATACTAGCAAACACTGAGTGTACCTAGTGGCATCCTAAACGTGGCTAATGGACTTTTGTATAGTCCCACTAGTGCAAAGATATTTGCAGCACGTCTGCCTGTATTGCACACTCCAACTCATTATAACTAAGCCATTATACTAGCAAACACTGAGTGTACCTAGTGGCATCCTAAACGTGGCTAATGGACTTTTGTATAGTCCCACTAGTGCAAAGATATTTGCAGCACGTCTGCCTGTATTGCACACTCCAACTCATTATAACTAAGCCATTATACTAGCAAACACTGAGTGTACCTAGTGGCATCCTAAACGTGGCTGTTGGACTTCTGTATAGTCCCAGTAGTGCAAAGATATTTGCAGCACGTCTGCCTGCATTGCACACTCCAACTCATTATAACTAAGCCATTATACTAGCAAACACTGAGTGTACCTAGTGGCATCCTAAACGTGGCTATTGGACTTTTGTATAGTCCCACTAGTGCAAAGATATTTGCAGCACGTCTGCCTGCATTGCACACTCCAACTCATTATAACTAAGCCATTATACTAGCAAACACTGAGTGTACCTAGTGGCATCCTAAACGTGGCTGTTGGACGTCTGTATAGTCCCAGTAGTGCACAGATATTTGCAGCACGCCTGCCTGCAATGCACACTCCAACTCATTATAACTAAGCCATTATACTAGCAAACACTGAGTGTACCTAGTGGCATCCTAAACGTGGCTGTTGGACTTCTGTATAGTCCCAGTAGTGCAAAGATATTTGCAGCACGTCTGCCTGCATTGCACACTCCAACTCATTATAACTAAGCCATTATACTAGCAAACACTGAGTGTACCTAGTGGCATCCTAAACGTGGCTATTGGACTTCTGTATAGTCCTAGTAGTGCACAGATATTTGCAGCACGTCTGCCTGCATTGCACACTCCAACTCATTATAACTAAGCCATTATACTAGCAAACACTGAGTGTACCTAGTGGCATCCTAAACGTGGCTATTGGACTTTTGTATAGTCCCACTAGTGCAAAGTAATTTGCAGCACGTCTGCCTGCATTGCACACTCCAACTCATTATAACTAAGCCATTATACTAGCAAACACTGAGTGTACCTAGTGGCATCCTAAACGTGGCTGTTGGACTTCTGTATAGTCCCAGTAGTGCACAGATATTTGCAGCACGTCTGCCTGCATTGCACACTCCAACTCATTATAACTAAGCCATTATACTAGCAAACACTGAGTGTACCTAGTGACATCCTAAACGTGGCTGTTGGACTTCTGTATAGTCCCAGTAGTGCACAGATATTTGCAGCACGTCTGCCTGCATTGCACACTCCAACTCATTATAACTAAGCCATTATACTAGCAAACACTGAGTGTACCTAGTGGCATCCTAAACGTGGCTAATGGACTTTTGTATAGTCCCACTAGTGCAAAGATATTTGCAGCACGTCTGCCTGTATTGCACACTCCAACTCATTATAACTAAGCCATTTGAACATTTTCAGTGCACAATCTTGTCGCAATCAACATGAGTGGCAAAATGACAGATGCTGGTAGAAAGGGGAAGAGGCGTGGTGGAAAAGGAAAAAAAGGGTTTGTCCGTGGGGAAGGTGGCAAAGCTCCATTATCATCTGCTGAAGATAGACCATCTACCAGCAAAAGTAAGATGTCTACTACTTACCGTGGACAATCCGATGTGCTCCCTTTTTTACGGACACGAACAACAGGAACAAAGGTAGATGATGGCCAAAAAAGGAAAATGCTTGAATGGATCTCAAGTGGTCCAACAAGTGCCCTCTCAGCCACTTCAAGTACCACATCTAAAAAACACCAGTCCTCTGAGTTGTCATCCTAATCAAACTTACTTTCTCCCAGCTCTGAAGTCTCCATCAGCCCTGCACAGTATGGTGGAACTGAGATGGCTGAGTCTGCAGAGCTGTTCAGTCACACTATAGCCTAGGAATCAGAGGTCTGCTCCCAAGCTACAGTGAGTACAGAACAGGAAATGGTCAGCAGTGATGCCCAGAACCTTTGTGATTCTGATTCAGACCGTGAGGACCAAGTTTCTGAGCATAATGTTGACCCTTTGTCACAAACTGTAACACCTGTGGTTATAGACAATGAGGAACATACTGATGAAGATGAGACGCAGATACCCGATTGGGATGACAACTTAAATATTCGGTCAGGGCAAGAAGAGGCTCGGTCTGAGGGTGAGGGGAGTGCAAACACAACAATTGATGATGAAGTTCTAGATCCCACCTACTGTCAACTAGAGATGAGCGAACCGGTCGCGGTTCGGCTCGAGGTTGGTTCGCCGAACGGACCTCCCGTTCGAGTTCGGTTCGTCGAACGTTCGACGAACCGAACTCGAACTGCATAGGAAACAATGGCAGGCAATCACAAACACAGAAAAACACCTAGAAAACACCCTCAAAGGTGTCCTAAAGGTGACAAACAACTCAAACACATTGGAAAGTGACAAGGACATATACTCATGCGAAAACAAAACAGCTGGACAAGGAAAAAGAGGAGGACACACAGATATAGGCATGGCACGCCCTTCTAAAATCATGTAAAACACCGCAAGGTGACTCCAAGCGGAGTCTCCATTTTTTCCAAAAATTGGGCCACACACACACCCACCCCTTCAGTGGCAGCAGTTGTGCCCCAGTTGTACACTTCACAGCTACATTTGCATCAAGCACATTCAAAAATACGCCATTCTTATCCATCCCCAGGATGACACCGGGGTAGGTAGCAAAGTCTTTGCTGACCCATGACTTGTTCATCTTGGCTTCTTTTAAAAACAATGTAAGCAAGGGTTACTCCAAGCGGAGTCTCCCTTTTTTCCAAAAATTGGGCCACACAGACACCCACCCCATCAGTGGCAGCACTTGGGCCCTAGTTGCAAACAGGATGTTTTGATTTGCATCAAGCACATTCAAAAATACGCCATTCTTATCCGTCCCCAGGATGACACCGGGGTAGGTAGCAAAGTCTTTCCTGATCCCAGCTCTGTTCATCTTGGCTTCTTTTAAAAACACATCAAGCAAGGGTTACTCCAAGCGGAGTCTCCCTTTTTTTCCAAAAATTGGGCCACACAGACACCCACCCCATCAGTGGCAGCACTTGGGCCCTAGTTGCAAACAGGATGTTTTGATTTGCATCAAGCACATTCAAAAATACGCCATTCTTATCCGTCCCCAGGATGACACCGGGGTAGGTAGCAAAGTCTTTCCTGATCCCAGCTCTGTTCATCTTGGCTTCTTTTAAAAACACATCAAGCAAGGGTTACTCCAAGCGGAGTCTCCCTTTTTTTCCAAAAATTGGGCCACACAGACACCCACCCCATCAGTGGCAGCACTTGGGCCCTAGTTGCAAACAGGATGTTTTGATTTGCATCAAGCACATTCAAAAATACGCCATTCTTATCCGTCCCCAGGATGACACCGGGGTAGGTAGCAAAGTCTTTGCTGATCCCAGCTCTGTTCATCTTGGCTTCTTTTAAAAACACATCAAGCAAGGGTTACTCCAAGCGGAGTCTCCCTTTTTTCCAAAAATTGGGCCACACAGACACCCACCCCATCAGTGGCAGCACTTGGGCCCTAGTTGCAAACAGGATGTTTTGATTTGCATCAAGCACATTCAAAAATACGCCATTCTTATCCGTCCCCAGGATGACACCGGGGTAGGTAGCAAAGTCTTTCCTGATCCCAGCTCTGTTCATCTTGGCTTCTTTTAAAAACACATCAAGCAAGGGTTACTCCAAGCGGAGTCTCCCTTTTTTTTCCAAAAATTGGGCCACACAGACACCCACCCCATCAGTGGCAGCACTTGGGCCCTAGTTGCAAACAGGATGTTTTGATTTGCATCAAGCACATTCAAAAATACGCCATTCTTATCCGTCCCCAGGATGACACCGGGGTAGGTAGCAAAGTCTTTGCTGATCCCAGCTCTGTTCATCTTGGCTTCTTTTAAAAACACATCAAGCAAGGGTTACTCCAAGCGGAGTCTCCCTTTTTTTCCAAAAATTGGGCCACACAGACACCCACCCCATCAGTGGCAGCACTTGGGCCCTAGTTGCAAACAGGATGTTTTGATTTGCATCAAGCACATTCAAAAATACGCCATTCTTATCCGTCCCCAGGATGACACCGGGGTAGGTAGCAAAGTCTTTCCTGATCCCAGCTCTGTTCATCTTGGCTTCTTTTAAAAACACATCAAGCAAGGGTTACTCCAAGCGGAGTCTCCCTTTTTTTCCAAAAATTGGGCCACACAGACACCCACCCCATCAGTGGCAGCACTTGGGCCCTAGTTGCAAACAGGATGTTTTGATTTGCATCAAGCACATTCAAAAATACGCCATTCTTATCCGTCCCCAGGATGACACCGGGGTAGGTAGCAAAGTCTTTGCTGATCCCAGCTCTGTTCATCTTGGCTTCTTTTAAAAACACATCAAGCAAGGGTTACTCCAAGCGGAGTCTCCCTTTTTTTCCAAAAATTGGGCCACACAGACACCCACCCCATCAGTGGCAGCACTTGGGCCCTAGTTGCAAACAGGATGTTTTGATTTGCATCAAGCACATTCAAAAATACGCCATTCTTATCCGTCCCCAGGATGACACCGGGGTAGGTAGCAAAGTCTTTGCTGATCCCAGCTCTGTTCATCTTGGCTTCTTTTAAAAACACATCAAGCAAGGGTTACTCCAAGCGGAGTCTCCCTTTTTTTCCAAAAATTGGGCCACACAGACACCCACCCCATCAGTGGCAGCACTTGGGCCCTAGTTGCAAACAGGATGTTTTGATTTGCATCAAGCACATTCAAAAATACGCCATTCTTATCCGTCCCCAGGATGACACCGGGGTAGGTAGCAAAGTCTTTCCTGATCCCAGCTCTGTTCATCTTGGCTTCTTTTAAAAACACATCAAGCAAGGGTTACTCCAAGCGGAGTCTCCCTTTTTTTCCAAAAATTGGGCCACACAGACCCCCACCCCATCAGTGGCAGCACTTGGGCCCTAGTTGCAAACAGGATGTTTTGATTTGCATCAAGCACATTCAAAAATACGCCATTCTTATCCGTCCCCAGGATGACACCGGGGTAGGTAGCAAAGTCTTTGCTGATCCCAGCTCTGTTCATCTTGGCTTCTTTTAAAAACACATCAAGCAAGGGTTACTCCAAGCGGAGTCTCCCTTTTTTTCCAAAAATTGGGCCACACAGACACCCACCCCATCAGTGGCAGCACTTGGGCCCTAGTTGCAAACAGGATGTTTTGATTTGCATCAAGCACATTCAAAAATACGCCATTCTTATCCGTCCCCAGGATGACACCGGGGTAGGTAGCAAAGTCTTTCCTGATCCCAGCTCTGTTCATCTTGGCTTCTTTTAAAAACACATCAAGCAAGGGTTACTCCAAGCGGAGTCTCCCTTTTTTTCCAAAAATTGGGCCACACAGACACCCACCCCATCAGTGGCAGCACTTGGGCCCTAGTTGCAAACAGGATGTTTTGATTTGCATCAAGCACATTCAAAAATACGCCATTCTTATCCGTCCCCAGGATGACACCGGGGTAGGTAGCAAAGTCTTTGCTGATCCCAGCTCTGTTCATCTTGGCTTCTTTTAAAAACACATCAAGCAAGGGTTACTCCAAGCGGAGTCTCCCTTTTTTTCCAAAAATTGGGCCACACAGACACCCACCCCATCAGTGGCAGCACTTGGGCCCTAGTTGCAAACAGGATGTTTTGATTTGCATCAAGCACATTCAAAAATACGCCATTCTTATCCGTCCCCAGGATGACACCGGGGTAGGTAGCAAAGTCTTTCCTGATCCCAGCTCTGTTCATCTTGGCTTCTTTTAAAAACACATCAAGCAAGGGTTACTCCAAGCGGAGTCTCCCTTTTTTTCCAAAAATTGGGCCACACAGACACCCACCCCATCAGTGGCAGCACTTGGGCCCTAGTTGCAAACAGGATGTTTTGATTTGCATCAAGCACATTCAAAAATACGCCATTCTTATCCGTCCCCAGGATGACACCGGGGTAGGTAGCAAAGTCTTTCCTGATCCCAGCTCTGTTCATCTTGGCTTCTTTTAAAAACACATCAAGCAAGGGTTACTCCAAGCGGAGTCTCCCTTTTTTTCCAAAAATTGGGCCACACAGACACCCACCCCATCAGTGGCAGCACTTGGGCCCTAGTTGCAAACAGGATGTTTTGATTTGCATCAAGCACATTCAAAAATACGCCATTCTTATCCGTCCCCAGGATGACACCGGGGTAGGTAGCAAAGTCTTTCCTGATCCCAGCTCTGTTCATCTTGGCTTCTTTTAAAAACACATCAAGCAAGGATTACTCCAAGCGGAGTCTCCCTTTTTTTCCAAAAATTGGGCCACACAGACACCCACCCCATCAGTGGCAGCACTTGGGCCCTAGTTGCAAACAGGATGTTTTGATTTGCATCAATCACATTCAAAAATACCCCATAATTAACCGTCCCCAGGATGACACCGGGGTAGGTAGCAAAGTCTTTGCTGACCCATGACTTGTTTATCTTGGCTTCTTTTAAAAACAATGTAAGCAAGGGTTACTCCAAGCGGAGTCTCCCTTTTTTCCAAAAATTGGGCCACACAGACACCCACCCCATCAGTGGCAGCACTTGGGCCCTAGTTGCAAACAGGATGTTTTGATTTGCATCAAGCACATTCAAAAATACGCCATTCTTATCCGTCCCCAGGATGACACCGGGGTAGGTAGCAAAGTCTTTCCTGATCCCAGCTCTGTTCATCTTGGCTTCTTTTAAAAACACATCAAGCAAGGGTTACTCCAAGCGGAGTCTCCCTTTTTTTCCAAAAATTGGGCCACACAGACACCCACCCCATCAGTGGCAGCACTTGGGCCCTAGTTGCAAACAGGATGTTTTGATTTGCATCAATCACATTCAAAAATACCCCATAATTAACCGTCCCCAGGATGACACCGGGGTAGGTAGCAAAGTCTTTGCTGACCCATGACTTGTTCATCTTGGCTTCTTTTAAAAACAATGTAAGCAAGGGTTACTCCAAGCGGAGTCTCCCTTTTTTCCAAAAATTGGGCCACACAGACACCCACCCCATCAGTGGCAGCACTTGGGCCCTAGTTGCAAACAGGATGTTTTGATTTGCATCAAGCACATTCAAAAATACGCCATTCTTATCCGTCCCCAGGATGACACCGGGGTAGGTAGCAAAGTCTTTGCTGATCCCAGCTCTGTTCATCTTGGCTTCTTTTAAAAACACATCAAGCAAGGGTTACTCCAAGCGGAGTCTCCCTTTTTTTCCAAAAATTGGGCCACACAGACACCCACCCCATCAGTGGCAGCACTTGGGCCCTAGTTGCAAACAGGATGTTTTGATTTGCATCAAGCACATTCAAAAATACGCCATTCTTATCCGTCCCCAGGATGACACCGGGGTAGGTAGCAAAGTCTTTCCTGATCCCAGCTCTGTTCATCTTGGCTTCTTTTAAAAACACATCAAGCAAGGGTTACTCCAAGCGGAGTCTCCCTTTTTTTCCAAAAATTGGGCCACACAGACACCCACCCCATCAGTGGCAGCACTTGGGCCCTAGTTGCAAACAGGATGTTTTGATTTGCATCAAGCACATTCAAAAATACGCCATTCTTATCCGTCCCCAGGATGACACCGGGGTAGGTAGCAAAGTCTTTGCTGATCCCAGCTCTGTTCATCTTGGCTTCTTTTAAAAACACATCAAGCAAGGGTTACTCCAAGCGGAGTCTCCCTTTTTTTCCAAAAATTGGGCCACACAGACACCCACCCCATCAGTGGCAGCACTTGGGCCCTAGTTGCAAACAGGATGTTTTGATTTGCATCAAGCACATTCAAAAATACGCCATTCTTATCCGTCCCCAGGATGACACCGGGGTAGGTAGCAAAGTCTTTCCTGATCCCAGCTCTGTTCATCTTGGCTTCTTTTAAAAACACATCAAGCAAGGGTTACTCCAAGCGGAGTCTCCCTTTTTTTCCAAAAATTGGGCCACACAGACACCCACCCCATCAGTGGCAGCACTTGGGCCCTAGTTGCAAACAGGATGTTTTGATTTGCATCAAGCACATTCAAAAATACGCCATTCTTATCCGTCCCCAGGATGACACCGGGGTAGGTAGCAAAGTCTTTGCTGATCCCAGCTCTGTTCATCTTGGCTTCTTTTAAAAACACATCAAGCAAGGGTTACTCCAAGCGGAGTCTCCCTTTTTTTCCAAAAATTGGGCCACAGAGACACCCACCCCATCAGTGGCAGCACTTGGGCCCTAGCTGTACACTTCACAGCTACATTTGCATCAATCACATTCAAAAATACCCCATAATTAACCGTCCCCAGGATGACACCGGGGTAGGTAGCAAAGTCTTTGCTGACCCATGACTTGTTCATCTTGGCTTCTTTTAAAAACAATGTAAGCAAGGGTTACTCCAAGCAGAGTCTCCCTTTTTTCCAAAAATTGGGCCACACAGACACCCACCCCATCAGTGGCAGCACTTGGGCTCTAGTTGCAAACAGGATGTTTTGATTTGCATCAAGCACATTCCAAATCCACAAGCATTTACTCTCCCCAGGATGACACAGGGGTAGTAAATTCCTTCTGGATCCATGACTTGTTCATTTTGATGAACGTCAGTCTGTCCACATTGTCACTGGACAGACGCGTGCGCTTATCTGTCAGCACACACCCAGCAGCACTGAATACACGTTCAGAGACAACGCTGGCAGCTGGACACGACAAAATCTCCAAGGCGTAACTGGAGAGCTCTGGCCATTTTTCTATGTTTGAAGCCCAAAAGGAGCAAGGCTCCAGTTGCACAGTCATGGCATCGATGTTCATTTGGAGATACTCCTGTATCATCCTCTCCAGCCGTTGAGTATGTGTCAGACTTGTTGTCTCTGGTGGCCTTGCAAAAGAGGGTCTAAAAAAATTATGAAAAGATTCCATAAAATTGCTGTTACCGGCACCAGATACGGTCCTACTGGTACGGGTAGACTGGTGAAGATGACGAGACCGTCCCATGTTTGTCAAGTTACAACTGGGAGATTCCCTCCCTGCACCTGCACGGTTGTTTGGTGGAAAAGCCGAGCTAAGATCGAGTAACAGCTTCTGCTGATACTCCTGCATACGTGCGTCCCTTTCTATGGCTGGAATTATGTCACAAAATTTGGACTTGTACCGGGGATCTAATAGTGTGGCAATCCAGTAGTCATCATCACTTCTAATTTTGACAATACGACTGTCATGTTGGAGGTAGTGCAACAAAAAGGCACTCATGTGTCTTGCGCAGCCATGCGGACCAAGTCCACGCTGTGTTTGTGGCATAGAGGTGCTACCCGTTCTTTCTTCCTCTGACATCTCCCCCCAACCTCTTTCAACTGAAATTTGACCAAGGTCTCCCTCATCCGCTGAGTCTTCCATGTCCATGGACAGTTCGTCCTCCATTTCTTCATGTTCTCCTGCACCTTGCTCAACATTTCGCCTGCTACTATGCGCCCTTGTCGATCCCTGTTCCCCATGGTCCCATGCCTGCTGCGTTGGTGATGATGAACGTCTGGACCTTGGTGATGTTGTTGTCCCTTGCACATATGAATCCTCCTGTAGTTCCTCCCCTTCATGTTGTCCCACCCCCTGACTCCGAATAGTGTTTAGCGTGTGCTCCAGCATGTAAATGACTGGAATCGTCATGCTGATAATGGCATTGTCAGAGCTAAACATATTCGTTGCCATGTCGAAACTGTGCAGAAGGGTGCATAGGTCCTTGATCTGAGACCACTCCATCAGGGTGATCTGCCCCACCTCTGCATCTCGTTGGCCCAGGCTATACGTCATGACGTATTGCACCAGGGCTCTGCGGTGCTGCCACAGTCGCTGTAACATGTGGAGAGTTGAATTCCAGCGTGTCGCCACATCGCATTTCAGGCGATGAACCGGCAGGCCGAAAGACTTCTGTAGCGATGCAAGTCGCTCAGCTGCGGCGCTTGAACGCCGGAAGTGAGCAGACAGTTTTCGTGCCCTGTTCAGAAGGCCATCTAGGCCGGGATAGTGTGTTAAAAATTGCTGCACGACAAGGTTCAACACGTGAGCCATACAAGGTACGTGTGTCACCTTGCCCAGGCGAAGGGCCGCACCCAGGTTTGCAGCATTGTCGCACACGGCCTTACTAGGCTGCAGGTTGAGTGGAGACAACCATTTATTAAACTCGGACCGCAGAGCTGACCACAACTCCTCAGCTGTGTGACTCTTATTACCAAGACATGTCAAGCTAAAGACCGCCTGATGCCGTTGCGCTCGGCTGCCAGCATAGTAATGAGGCGTGCGTGATTCCTTCTGCGCAGTGAGAACGCTGGTGGCCTGACCAGGCAGGCTTGGGGCGGAGGTGGAGGACCCAGATGAGGTGGAGGATGCAGAAGCTGTGGCGGAACTTGGACAGACAGAGGATTGACACACAAGTCGTGGGGACGGCAAGACTTGTGCAGCAGACCCTTCACCATCTATCACCATAGTTACCCAGTGCCCAGTCAGCGACATGTAACGTCCCTGTCCATGCTTACTGGTCCAAGTATCGGTGGTGAAATGCACCCGTTCACACACAGAGTTTCTCAAGGAAGCGGTGATGTTGTGTGCGACATGCTGGTGTAGCGCGGGCACACCTTTCTTAGAGAAGTAGTGGCGACTAGGCATCTGGTACTGGGGCACAGCGACAGACATAAGGTCTCTAAAATCCTGTGTGTCCACTAGGCGGAAAGGCAGCATTTCAGTAGCCAACAGCTTACAGAGGGATAGAGTCAACCTCTTAGCTTTGTCATGGGTCGGAGGAAGTGGCCTTTTATTTGACCACATCTGAGGGACAGAGATCTGGCTGCTGTGTGTAGACGGTGTTGAGTAGGGTGTCCCTGGAAAAATGCAGGTTTGTGAGGAAAGTGCAGGCGGAGACATGATGTTGCCTTCATCCAACGTTGGTGCTATCGATGTCTGAGAGAGCTGTACACACTCACTTGTTTCCCCTTCCAAACCAACTGACGACCTTACAAGCAAACTGCCTGTTGCGGTTACAGTGGTGGAAGTTTTGCGTGGAAAAACAGGTGTGACAGCTGTCCCCACAGTCCTAGAAGATGAAGAGCGCGCGGATGCACTGGAAGGGGCGGGCGGTGGATGGTTCGCTCCGCTAGCCGGCATTGCAGCACGGTGAGCTTCCCACCGGGACTTATGATATTTATTCATGTGACGATTCATGGAAGAAGTTGTCAAACTGCTGAGGTTTTGACCTCTACTAACAGAATCATGACAAATGTTACATATCACATGAGTTGGGCGATCTTTTTCGATGTGAAAAAAGGCCCAGGCTAGGCAAGGCTTAGAGGCCATGCGACCTGTTGATCCACCCCGAATAATGCTCATAGGCAGAGTGGTGGCTGAGGATGCAGTTGTAGACGTGCTACCAGTGCTCCGACTCTGTCCAGGAAGGCGCAAGGTAACTTCGTCGTCGGTTGCATCCTCCTCCACCGCCTCTGTTGACCTCCTCGAGTGCCTGACTGGGGGTTGACAGTAGGTGGGATCTAGAACGTCATCATCAATTGTTGTGTTCGCACTCCCCTCCCCCTCAGACCGAGCCTCTTCTTGCCCTGACCGAATATTTAAGTTGTCATCCCAATCGGGTATCTGCGTCTCATCTTCATCAGTATGTTCCTCATTGTCTATAACCACAGGTGTTACAGTTTGTGACAAAGGGTCAACATTATGCTCAGAAACTTGGTCCTCACGGCCTGAATCTGAGTCACAAAGGTTCTGGGCATCACTGCAGACCATTTCCTGTTCTGTACTCACTGTAGCTTGGGAGCAGACCTCTGATTCCCAGGCTATAGTGTGACTGAACAGCTCTGCAGACTCAGCCATCTCAGTTCCACCATACTGTGCAGGGCTGATGGAGACTTCAGAGCTGGGAGAAATCAAGTGTGATTGGGATGACAACTCAGAGGAATGGTGTTTTTTGGATGCGGTACTTGAAGTGGCTGAGAGGGCACTTGTTGGACCACTTGAGATCCATTCAAGCATTTTCCTTTTTTGCCCATCATCTACCTTTGTTCCTCTTGTTCGTGTCCGTAAAAAAGGGAGCACATCGGATTGTCCACAATAAGTAGTAGACATCTTACTTTTGCTAGTAGATGGTCTATCTTCAGCAGATGATAATGGAGCTTTGGCACCTTCCCCACTGACAAAACCTTTTTTGCCTTTTCCACCACGCCTCTTCCCCTTTCCACCAGCATCTGTCATTTTGCCACTCATGTTGATTGCGACAAGATTGTGGACTGAAAATGTGGTAGTAAAAATTGAGAGGTGGTGAAGATTGCAGTGGTGGTCTAGCTTTATTAACAGCAGAATAATAAAGAATAAATATCCCTGACAATGTAACTTAGTTATAATTCGTTGGAGTGTGCAACGCAGGCAGACGTGCTGCAAATGTCTTGGCACTAGTGGGACTATAGCAAAGTCCAATAGCCACGTATAGGATGCCACTAGGTTCACTGAGTGTGTGCTAGTATAATGGCTTAGTTATAATTAGTTGGAGTGTGCAACGCAGGCAGATGCGCTCTGCAAATGTCTTGGCACTAGTGGGACTATAGCAAAGTCCAATAGCCACGTATAGGATGCCACTAGGTACACTGAGTGTGTGCTAGTATAATGGCTTAGTTATAATTAGTTGGAGTGTGCAACGCAGGCAGACGTGCTGCAAATGTCTTGGCACTAGTGGGACTATAGCAAAGTCCAATAGCCACGTATAGGATGCCACTAGGTACACTGAGTGTGTGCTAGTATAATGGCTTAGTTATAATTAGTTGGAGTGTGCAACGCAGGCAGACGTGCTGCAAATGTCTTGGCACTAGTGGGACTATAGCAAAGTCCAATAGCCACGTATAGGATGCCACTAGGTACACTGAGTGTGTGCTAGTATAATGGCTTAGTTATAATTAGTTGGAGTGTGCAACGCAGGCAGACGTGCTGCAAATGTCTTGGCACTAGTGGGACTATAGCAAAGTCCAATAGCCACGTATAGGATGCCACTAGGTACACTGAGTGTGTGCTAGTATAATGGCTTAGTTATAATTAGTTGGAGTGTGCAACGCAGGCAGACGTGCTGCAAATGTCTTGGCACTAGTGGGACTATAGCAAAGTCCAATAGCCACGTATAGGATGCCACTAGGTACACTGAGTGTGTGCTAGTATAATGGCTTAGTTATAATTAGTTGGAGTGTGCAACTCAGGCAGACGTGCTGCAAATGTCTTGGCACTAGTGGGACTATAGCAAAGTCCAATAGCCACGTATAGGATGCCACTAGGTACACTGAGTGTGTGCTAGTATAATGGCTTAGTTATAATTAGTTGGAGTGTGCAACGCAGGCAGACGTGCTGCAAATGTCTTGGCACTAGTGGGACTATAGCAAAGTCCAATAGCCACGTATAGGATGCCACTAGGTACACTGAGTGTGTGCTAGTATAATGGCTTAGTTATAATTAGTTGGAGTGTGCAACGCAGGCAGACGTGCTGCAAATGTCTTGGCACTAGTGGGACTATAGCAAAGTCCAATAGCCACGTATAGGATGCCACTAGGTTCACTGAGTGTGTGCTAGTATAATGGCTTAGTTATAATTAGTTGGAGTGTGCAACGCAGGCAGATGCGCTCTGCAAATGTCTTGGCACTAGTAGGACTATAGCAAAGTCCAATAGCCACGTATAGGATGCCACTAGGTACACTGAGTGTGTGCTAGTATAATGGCTTAGTTATAATTAGTTGGAGTGTGCAACGCAGGCAGACGTGCTGCAAATGTCTTGGCACTAGTGGGACTATAGCAAAGTCCAATAGCCACGTATAGGATGCCACTAGGTACACTGAGTGTGTGCTAGTATAATGACTTAGTTATAATTAGTTGGAGTGTGCAACGCAGGCAGACGTGCTGCAAATGTCTTGGCACTAGTGGGACTATAGCAAAGTCCAATAGCCACGTATAGGATGCCACTAGGTACACTGAGTGTGTGCTAGTATAATGGCTTAGTTATAATTAGTTGGAGTGTGCAACGCAGGCAGACGTGCTGCAAATGTCTTGGCACTAGTGGGACTATAGCAAAGTCCAATAGCCACGTATAGGATGCCACTAGGTTCACTGAGTGTGTGCTAGTATAATGGCTTAGTTATAATTAGTTGGAGTGTGCAACGCAGGCAGATGCGCTCTGCAAATGTCTTGGCACTAGTAGGACTATAGCAAAGTCCAATAGCCACGTATAGGATGCCACTAAAAAACACTTAGTGTGTGCAAGTATAATGGCTTAGTTATAATTAGTTGGAGTGTGCAACGCAGGCAGATGCGCTCTGCAAATGTCTTGGCACTAGTGGGACTATAGCAAAGTCCAATAGCCACGTATAGGATGCCACTAGGTACACTGAGTGTGTGCTAGTATAATGGCTTAGTTATAATTAGTTGGAGTGTGCAACGCAGGCAGACGTGCTGCAAATGTCTTGGCACTAGTGGGACTATAGCAAAGTCCAATAGCCACGTATAGGATGCCACTAGGTACACTGAGTGTGTGCTAGTATAATGGCTTAGTTATAATTAGTTGGAGTGTGCAACGCAGGCAGACGTGCTGCAAATGTCTTGGCACTAGTGGGACTATAGCAAAGTCCAATAGCCACGTATAGGATGCCACTAGGTACACTGAGTGTGTGCTAGTATAATGGCTTAGTTATAATTAGTTGGAGTGTGCAACGCAGGCAGACGTGCTGCAAATGTCTTGGCACTAGTGGGACTATAGCAAAGTCCAATAGCCACGTATAGGATGCCACTAGGTACACTGAGTGTGTGCTAGTATAATGGCTTAGTTATAATTAGTTGGAGTGTGCAACGCAGGCAGACGTGCTGCAAATGTCTTGGCACTAGTGGGACTATAGCAAAGTCCAATAGCCACGTATAGGATGCCACTAGGTACACTGAGTGTGTGCTAGTATAATGGCTTAGTTATAATTAGTTGGAGTGTGCAACGCAGGCAGACGTGCTGCAAATGTCTTGGCACTAGTGGGACTATAGCAAAGTCCAATAGCCACGTATAGGATGCCACTAGGTACACTGAGTGTGTGCTAGTATAATGGCTTAGTTATAATTAGTTGGAGTGTGCAACGCAGGCAGACGTGCTGCAAATGTCTTGGCACTAGTGGGACTATAGCAAAGTCCAATAGCCACGTATAGGATGCCACTAGGTACACTGAGTGTGTGCTAGTATAATGGCTTAGTTATAATTAGTTGGAGTGTGCAACGCAGGCAGACGTGCTGCAAATGTCTTGGCACTAGTGGGACTATAGCAAAGTCCAATAGCCACGTATAGGATGCCACTAGGTACACTGAGTGTGTGCTAGTATAATGGCTTAGTTATAATTAGTTGGAGTGTGCAACGCAGGCAGACGTGCTGCAAATGTCTTGGCACTAGTGGGACTATAGCAAAGTCCAATAGCCACGTATAGGATGCCACTAGGTACACTGAGTGTGTGCTAGTATAATGGCTTAGTTATAATCAGTTGGAGTGTGCAACGCAGGAAGACGTGCTGCAAATGTCTTGGCACTAGTGGGACTATAGCAAAGTCCAATAGCCACGTATAGGATGCCACTAGGTACACTGAGTGTGTGCTAGTATAATGGCTTAGTTATAATTAGTTGGAGTGTGCAACGCAGGCAGACGTGCTGCAAATGTCTTGGCACTAGTGGGACTATAGCAAAGTCCAATAGCCACGTATAGGATGCCACTAGGTACACTGAGTGTGTGCTAGTATAATGGCTTAGTTATAATTAGTTGGAGTGTGCAACGCAGGCAGACGTGCTGCAAATGTCTTGGCACTAGTGGGACTATAGCAAAGTCCAATAGCCACGTATAGGATGCCACTAGGTACACTGAGTGTGTGCTAGTATAATGGCTTAGTTATAATTAGTTGGAGTGTGCAACGCAGGCAGACGTGCTGCAAATGTCTTGGCACTAGTGGGACTATAGCAAAGTCCAATAGCCACGTATAGGATGCCACTAGGTTCACTGAGTGTGTGCTAGTATAATGGCTTAGTTATAATTAGTTGGAGTGTGCAACGCAGGCAGATGCGCTCTGCAAATGTCTTGGCACTAGTAGGACTATAGCAAAGTCCAATAGCCACGTATAGGATGCCACTAAAAAACACTTAGTGTGTGCAAGTATAATGGCTTAGTTATAATTAGTTGGAGTGTGCAACGCAGGCAGACGTGCTGCAAATGTCTTGGCACTAGTGGGACTATAGCAAAGTCCAATAGCCACGTATAGGATGCCACTAGGTACACTGAGTGTGTGCTAGTATAATGGCTTAGTTATAATTAGTTGGAGTGTGCAACGCAGGCAGACGTGCTGCAAATGTCTTGGCACTAGTGGGACTATAGCAAAGTCCAATAGCCACGTATAGGATGCCACTAGGTTCACTGAGTGTGTGCTAGTATAATGGCTTAGTTATAATTAGTTGGAGTGTGCAACGCAGGCAGATGCGCTCTGCAAATGTCTTGGCACTAGTAGGACTATAGCAAAGTCCAATAGCCACGTATAGGATGCCACTAAAAAACACTTAGTGTGTGCAAGTATAATGGCTTAGTTATAATTAGTTGGAGTGTGCAACGCAGGCAGATGCGCTCTGCAAATGTCTTGGCACTAGTGGGACTATAGCAAAGCCCAATAGCCACGTATAGGATGCCACTAGGTACACTGAGTGTGTGCTAGTATAATGGCTTAGTTATAATTAGTTGGAGTGTGCAACGCAGGCAGACGTGCTGCAAATGTCTTGGCACTAGTGGGACTATAGCAAAGTCCAATAGCCACGTATAGGATGCCACTAGGTACACTGAGTGTGTGCTAGTATAATGGCTTAGTTATAATTAGTTGGAGTGTGCAACGCAGGCAGACGTGCTGCAAATGTCTTGGCACTAGTGGGACTATAGCAAAGTCCAATAGCCACGTATAGGATGCCACTAGGTACACTGAGTGTGTGCTAGTATAATGGCTTAGTTATAATTAGTTGGAGTGTGCAACGCAGGCAGACGTGCTGCAAATGTCTTGGCACTAGTGGGACTATAGCAAAGTCCAATAGCCACGTATAGGATGCCACTAGGTACACTGAGTGTGTGCTAGTATAATGGCTTAGTTATAATTAGTTGGAGTGTGCAACGCAGGCAGACGTGCTGCAAATGTCTTGGCACTAGTGGGACTATAGCAAAGTCCAATAGCCACGTATAGGATGCCACTAGGTACACTGAGTGTGTGCTAGTATAATGGCTTAGTTATAATTAGTTGGAGTGTGCAACGCAGGCAGACGTGCTGCAAATGTCTTGGCACTAGTGGGACTATAGCAAAGTCCAATAGCCACGTATAGGATGCCACTAGGTACACTGAGTGTGTGCTAGTATAATGGCTTAGTTATAATTAGTTGGAGTGTGCAACGCAGGCAGACGTGCTGCAAATGTCTTGGCACTAGTGGGACTATAGCAAAGTCCAATAGCCACGTATAGGATGCCACTAGGTACACTGAGTGTGTGCTAGTATAATGGCTTAGTTATAATTAGTTGGAGTGTGCAACGCAGGCAGACGTGCTGCAAATGTCTTGGCACTAGTGGGACTATAGCAAAGTCCAATAGCCACGTATAGGATGCCACTAGGTACACTGAGTGTGTGCTAGTATAATGGCTTAGTTATAATTAGTTGGAGTGTGCAACGCAGGCAGACGTGCTGCAAATGTCTTGGCACTAGTGGGACTATAGCAAAGTCCAATAGCCACGTATAGGATGCCACTAGGTACACTGAGTGTGTGCTAGTATAATGGCTTAGTTATAATTAGTTGGAGTGTGCAACGCAGGCAGACGTGCTGCAAATGTCTTGGCACTAGTGGGACTATAGCAAAGTCCAATAGCCACGTATAGGATGCCACTAGGTACACTGAGTGTGTGCTAGTATAATGGCTTAGTTATAATTAGTTGGAGTGTGCAACGCAGGCAGACGTGCTGCAAATGTCTTGGCACTAGTGGGACTATAGCAAAGTCCAATAGCCACGTATAGGATGCCACTAGGTACACTGAGTGTGTGCTAGTATAATGGCTTAGTTATAATTAGTTGGAGTGTGCAACGCAGGCAGACGTGCTGCAAATGTCTTGGCACTAGTGGGACTATAGCAAAGTCCAATAGCCACGTATAGGATGCCACTAGGTACACTGAGTGTGTGCTAGTATAATGGCTTAGTTATAATTAGTTGGAGTGTGCAACGCAGGCAGACGTGCTGCAAATGTCTTGGCACTAGTGGGACTATAGCAAAGTCCAATAGCCACGTATAGGATGCCACTAGGTTCACTGAGTGTGTGCTAGTATAATGGCTTAGTTATAATTAGTTGGAGTGTGCAACGCAGGCAGATGCGCTCTGCAAATGTCTTGGCACTAGTAGGACTATAGCAAAGTCCAATAGCCACGTATAGGATGCCACTAAAAAACACTTAGTGTGTGCAAGTATAATGGCTTAGTTATAATTAGTTGGAGTGTGCAACGCAGGCAGACGTGCTGCAAATGTCTTGGCACTAGTGGGACTATAGCAAAGTCCAATAGCCACGTATAGGATGCCACTAGGTACACTGAGTGTGTGCTAGTATAATGGCTTAGTTATAATTAGTTGGAGTGTGCAACGCAGGCAGACGTGCTGCAAATGTCTTGGCACTAGTGGGACTATAGCAAAGTCCAATAGCCACGTATAGGATGCCACTAGGTTCACTGAGTGTGTGCTAGTATAATGGCTTAGTTATAATTAGTTGGAGTGTGCAACGCAGGCAGATGCGCTCTGCAAATGTCTTGGCACTAGTAGGACTATAGCAAAGTCCAATAGCCACGTATAGGATGCCACTAAAAAACACTTAGTGTGTGCAAGTATAATGGCTTAGTTATAATTAGTTGGAGTGTGCAACGCAGGCAGATGCGCTCTGCAAATGTCTTGGCACTAGTGGGACTATAGCAAAGTCCAATAGCCACGTATAGGATGCCACTAGGTACACTGAGTGTGTGCTAGTATAATGGCTTAGTTATAATTAGTTGGAGTGTGCAACGCAGGCAGACGTGCTGCAAATGTCTTGGCACTAGTGGGACTATAGCAAAGTCCAATAGCCACGTATAGGATGCCACTAGGTACACTGAGTGTGTGCTAGTATAATGGCTTAGTTATAATTAGTTGGAGTGTGCAACGCAGGCAGACGTGCTGCAAATGTCTTGGCACTAGTGGGACTATAGCAAAGTCCAATAGCCTCGTATAGGATGCCACTAGGTACACTGAGTGTGTGCTAGTATAATGGCTTAGTTATAATTAGTTGGAGTGTGCAACGCAGGCAGACGTGCTGCAAATGTCTTGGCACTAGTGGGACTATAGCAAAGTCCAATAGCCACGTATAGGATGCCACTAGGTACACTGAGTGTGTGCTAGTATAATGGCTTAGTTATAATTAGTTGGAGTGTGCAACGCAGGCAGACGTGCTGCAAATGTCTTGGCACTAGTGGGACTATAGCAAAGTCCAATAGCCACGTATAGGATGCCACTAGGTACACTGAGTGTGTGCTAGTATAATGGCTTAGTTATAATTAGTTGGAGTGTGCAACGCAGGCAGACGTGCTGCAAATGTCTTGGCACTAGTGGGACTATAGCAAAGTCCAATAGCCACGTATAGGATGCCACTAGGTACACTGAGTGTGTGCTAGTATAATGGCTTAGTTATAATTAGTTGGAGTGTGCAACGCAGGCAGACGTGCTGCAAATGTCTTGGCACTAGTGGGACTATAGCAAAGTCCAATAGCCACGTATAGGATGCCACTAGGTACACTGAGTGTGTGCTAGTATAATGGCTTAGTTATAATTAGTTGGAGTGTGCAACGCAGGCAGACGTGCTGCAAATGTCTTGGCACTAGTGGGACTATAGCAAAGTCCAATAGCCACGTATAGGATGCCACTAGGTACACTGAGTGTGTGCTAGTATAATGGCTTAGTTATAATTAGTTGGAGTGTGCAACGCAGGCAGACGTGCTGCAAATGTCTTGGCACTAGTGGGACTATAGCAAAGTCCAATAGCCACGTATAGGATGCCACTAGGTACACTGAGTGTGTGCTAGTATAATGGCTTAGTTATAATTAGTTGGAGTGTGCAACGCAGGCAGACGTGCTGCAAATGTCTTGGCACTAGTGGGACTATAGCAAAGTCCAATAGCCACGTATAGGATGCCACTAGGTACACTGAGTGTGTGCTAGTATAATGGCTTAGTTATAATTAGTTGGAGTGTGCAACGCAGGCAGACGTGCTGCAAATGTCTTGGCACTAGTGGGACTATAGCAAAGTCCAATAGCCACGTATAGGATGCCACTAGGTACACTGAGTGTGTGCTAGTATAATGGCTTAGTTATAATTAGTTGGAGTGTGCAACGCAGGCAGACGTGCTGCAAATGTCTTGGCACTAGTGGGACTATAGCAAAGTCCAATAGCCACATATAGGATGCCACTAGGTACACTGAGTGTGTGCTAGTATAATGGCTTAGTTATAATTAGTTGGAGTGTGCAACGCAGGCAGACGTGCTGCAAATGTCTTGGCACTAGTGGGACTATAGCAAAGTCCAATAGCCACGTATAGGATGCCACTAGGTTCACTGAGTGTGTGCTAGTATAATGGCTTAGTTATAATTAGTTGGAGTGTGCAACGCAGGCAGATGCGCTCTGCAAATGTCTTGGCACTAGTAGGACTATAGCAAAGTCCAATAGCCACGTATAGGATGCCACTAAAAAACACTTAGTGTGTGCAAGTATAATGGCTTAGTTATAATTAGTTGGAGTGTGCAACGCAGGCAGATGCGCTCTGCAAATGTCTTGGCACTAGTGGGACTATAGCAAAGTCCAATAGCCACGTATAGGATGCCACTAGGTACACTGAGTGTTTGCTAGTAAAATTGCTTAGTTTAAAAAAGTTGTAGTGTGCAATGCAGGCAGACGTGCTCTGCAAATGTCTTTGCACTAGTGGGACTATAGCAAAGTCCAATAGCCACGTATAGGATGCCACTAGGTACACTGAGTGTTTGCTAGTAAAATTGCTTAGTTTAAAAAACTTGGAGTGTGCAATGCAGGCAGACGTGCTCTGCTAATGTCTTTGCACTAGTGGGACTATAGCAAAGTCCAATAGCCACGTATAGGATGCCACTAGGTACACTGAGTGTGTGCTAGTATAATGGCTTAGTTATAATTCGTTGGAGTGTGCAACGCAGGCAGATGCGCTCTGCAAATGTCTTGGCACTAGTGGGACTATAGCAAAGTCCAATAGCCACGTATAGGATGCCACTAGGTACACTGAGTGTTTGCTAGTAAAATTGCTTAGTTTAAAAAAGTTGTAGTGTGCAATGCAGGCAGACGTGCTCTGCAAATGTCTTTGCACTAGTGGGACTATAGCAAAGTCCAATAGCCACGTATAGGATGCCACTAGGTACACTGAATGTTTGCTAGTATAATGGCTTACTTAGAATGAGTTGGAGTGTGCAGAGGACAAGAGGGTACAGTGGCAGGATTGTGGTGCTCTGGGTAGAGGAATGGAAGCCTGCCTTTCTATTCCCTCCTAATGGTGAAATGCAGGGAGGAAATCCCTGACCTGGGCTACACAGACGCTGTTGCTGTTTGCAGGACCTGTCACTTATGGCTCTCTGACCCTGCCGCTTTGAGCCCTTAAAAGGACTGCTAGAATGTGCTCTCCCTAAGCTGTCTAACGCTGTGTATGCAGCGCATCGGCTCTCTGGCTCAAAGTCCACTTAGGTGTGTGTGTGTCTGTGATTGGCTGACATGCTGGCCCGCCCCACAAGACGCGCGCGCTTAGGGAAGGAAGACAAGAAAAAAAAAAAAAAAATGGCGATCGCCATTATAGAAACAGCAGTGATCTGAAGGCGCTGTTCACGCACACTATACACTGAAATGTGATAATAGTTTGATTCACAGAGTGACTTACACTATTACAGCAGAAACCAAGCTAGGATTTAGCTGTTTTTTGGCTGCTAGAACCGTTCTCGAACGTTTCTAGAACTATCGAGCTTTTGCAAAAAGCTCGAGTTCTAGTTCGATCTAGAACATGCCCCAAAATCACTCGAGCCGCGAACTGGAGAACCACGAACCACGAACCGCGCTCAACTCTACTGTCAACCCACAGTCATGCACTCGAGGAGGTCAACAGAGGTGGTGGAGGAGGATGCAACTGATGACAAAGTTACCTTGCGCCTTCCTGGACAGAGTCGGAGTACTGGTAGCACGTCTACAACTGCATCCTCAGCCACCACTCTGCCTCTGAGCACTAGTCGGGGTGGATCAACAGGTCGCATGCCCTTTAAGCCTTGCCTAGCCTGGTCCTTTTTTGACATAGCAAAAGATCGCCCAAATTATGTGATCTGTAAAATTTGTCATGGTTCTATTAGTAGAGGTCAAAACCTCAGCAGTTTGACAACTTCCTCCATGAATCGTCACATGAATAAATATCATATGTCCCGGTGGGAAGCTCACCGTGCTGCAATGCGGCCTAGCGGAGCGAACCATCCACCGCCTGCCCCTTCCAGTGCATCCGCGCGCTCTTCATCTTCTAGGACTGTGGGGACAGCTGTCACACCTGTTTTTCCACGCACAACTTCCACCACTGTAACCGCAACAGGCAGTTTGCTTGTTAGGTCGTCAGTTGGTTTGGAAGGGGAAACAAGTGAGTGTGTACAGCTCTCTCAGACATCGATAGCACCTACGTTGGATGAAGGCAACATCATGTCTCCGCCTGCACTTTCCTCACAAACCTGCATTTTTCCAGGGACACCCTACTCAACACCGTCTACACACAGCAGCCAGATCTCTGTCCCTCAGATGTGGTCAAATAAAAGGCCACTTCCTGCGACCCATGACAAAGCTAAGAGGTTGACTCTATCCCTCTGTAAGCTCTTGGCTACCGAAATGCTGCCTTTCCGCCTAGTGGACACACAGGATTTTAGAGACCTTATGTCTGTCGCTGTGCCCCAGTACCAGATGCCTAGTCGCCACTACTTCTCTAAGAAAGGTGTGCCCGCGCTACACCAGCATGTCGCACACAACATCACCGCTTCCTTGAGAAACTCTGTGTGTGAACGGGTGCATTTCACCACCGATACTTGGACCAGTAAGCATGGACAGGGACGTTACATGTCGCTGACTGGGCACTGGGTAACTATGGTGATAGATGGTGACGGGTCTGCTGCACAAGTCTTGCCGTCCCCACGACTTGTGTGTCAATCCTCTGTCTGTCCAAGTTCCGCCACTGCTTCTGCCTCCTCCACCTCATCTGGGTCCTCCACCTCCGCCCCAAGCCTGCCTGGTCAGGCCACCAGCGTTCTCACTGCGCAGAAGGAATCACGCACCCCTCATTACTATGCTGGCAGCAGAGCGCAACGGCATCAGGCGGTCTTTAGCTTGACATGTCTTGGGAATAAGAGTCACACAGCTGAGGAGTTGTGGTCAGCTCTGCGGTCCGAGTTTAATAAATGGTTGTCTCCACTCAACCTGCAGCCTGGTAAGGCCGTGTGCGACAATGCTGCAAACCTGGGTGCGGCCCTTCGCCTGGGCAAGGTGACACACGTACCTTGTATGGCTCACGTGTTGAACCTTGTCGTCCAGCAATTTTTAACACACTATCCCGGCCTAGATGGCCTTCTGAACAGGGCACGAAAACTGTCTGCTCACTTCCGCCGTTCAACCGCCGCAGCTGAGCGACTTGCATCGCTCCAGAAGTCTTTCGGCCTCCCGGTTCATCGCCTGAAATGCGATGTGGCGACACGCTGGAATTCAACTCTCCACATGTTACAGCGACTGTGGCAGCACCGCCGAGCCCTGGTGCAATACGTCATGACGTATAGCCTGGGCCAACAAGATGCAGAGGTGGGGCAGATCACCCTGATGGAGTGGTCTCAGATCAAGGACCTATGCACCCTTCTGCACAGTTTCGACATGGCGACGAATATGTTTAGCGCTGACAATGCCATTATCAGCATGACAATTCCAGTCATTTACATGCTGGAGCACACGCTAAACACTATTCGGAGTCAGGGGGTGGGACAACAGGAAGGGGAGGAACTACAGGAGGATTAATATGCGCAAGACACAACAACATCACCAAGGTCCAGACGTTCATCATCACCAACGCGGCAGGCATGGGACCATGGGGGACAGGGATCAACAAGGGCGCATGGTAGCAGGCTAAATGTTGAGGAAGGTGCAGGAGAACATGAAGAAATGGAGGACGAACTGTCCATGGACATGGAAGACTCAGCGGATGAGGGAGACCTTGGTCAAATTTCTGTTGAAAGAGGTTGGGGGGAGATGTCAGAGGAAGAAAGAACGGTTAGCACCTCTATTCCACAAACACAGCGTGGACTTGGTCCGCATGGCTGCGCAAGACACATGAGTGCCTTCTTGCTGCACTACCTCCAACATGACCCTCGTATTGTCAAAATTAGAAGTGATGATGACTACTGGATTGCCACACTATTAGATCCCCGGTACAAGTCTAAATTTTGTGACATAATTCCAGCCATAGAAAGGGACGCACGTATGCAGGAGTATCAGCAGAAGCTGTTACTCGATCTTAGCTCGGCTTTTCCACCAAACAACCGTGCAGGTGCAGGGAGTGATTCTCCCAGTTGTAACTTGACAAACATGGGACGGTCTCGTCATCTTCAACAGTCTACCCTTACCAGTAGGACCGTATCTGGTGCTGGTAACAGCAATTTTATGGAATCTTTTCATAATTTTTTTAGACCCTCCTTTGCAAGGCCACCAGAGACAACAAGTCTGACACATAGTCAACAGCTAGAGAGGATGATACAGGAGTATCTCCAAATGAACATCGATGCCATGACTTTGCAAATGGAGCCTTGCTCCTTTTGGGCTTCAAATCTAGAAAAATGGCCAGAGCTCTCCAGTTACGCCTTGGAGATTTTGTCGTGTCCAGCTGCCAGCGTTGTCTCTGAACGTGTATTCAGTGCTGCTGGGTGTGTGCTGACAGATAAGCGCACACGTCTGTCCAGTGACAATGTGGACAGACTGACGTTCATCAAAATGAACAAGTCATGGGTCCAGAAGGAATTTACTACCCCTGTGTCATCCTGGGGAGAGTAAATGCTTGTGGATTTGGAATGTGCTTGATGCAAATCAAAACATCCTGTTTGCAACTAGGGCCCAAGTGCTGCCACTGATAAGGTGTCTGTGTGGCCCAATTTTTGGAAAAAAAAAGGGAGACTCTGCTTGGAGTAACCCTTGCTTGCTGTGTTTTTTAAAAGGAGCCAAGATGAACAAGTCATGGTTCAGCAAAGACTTTGCTACCTACCCCGGTGTCATCCTGGGGACGGTTAATTATGGCGTATTTTTGAATATGCTTGATGCAAATCTAGCTGTGAAGTGTACAACTAGGGCACAACTGCTGCCACTGAAAGGGTGGGTGTGTGTGGGGCCCAATTTTTGGAAAAAAGGGAGACTCCGCTTGGAGTAACCCTTGCTTGCTGTGTTTTTTAAAAGGAGCCAAGATGAACAAGTCATGGTTCAGCAAAGACTTTGCTACCTACCCCGGTGTCATCCTGGGGACGGTTAATTATGGCGTATTTTTGAATGTGCTTGATGCAAATCTAGCTGTGAAGTGTACAACTAGGGCACAACTGCTGCAACTGAAGGGGTGGGTGAGTGTGGGGCCCAATTTTTGGAAAAAAGGGAGACTCCGCTTGGAGTAACCCTTGCTTACATTGTTTTTAAAAGAAGCCAAGATGAACAGAGCTGTGATCAGGAAAGACTTTGCTACCTACCCCGGAGTCATCCTGGCGGCGGTTAAGAATAGCGTATTTTTGAATGTGCTTGATGCAAATCTAGCTGTGAAGTGTATAACTAGGGCACAAGTGCTGCCACTGAATGGGTGGGTGTGTGTGGGGCCCAATTTTTGGAAAAAAAGGGAGACTCCGCTTGGAGTAACCCTTGATTGCTGTGTTTTTTAAAAATGATCCAAGATGAACAGAGCTGTGATCAGGAAAGACTTTGCTACCTACCCCGGAGTCATCCTGGGGACGGTTAAGAATAGCGTATTTTTGAATGTGCTTGATGCAAATCTAGCTGGGAAGTGTACAACTGGGGCACAAGTGCTGCCACTGAATGGGTGTGTGTGTGTGGGCCCCAATTTTTGGAAAAAAGGGATACTCCCTTGGAGTCACCTTGCGGTGTTTTACATGATTTTAGAAGGGCGTGCCATGCCTATATCTGTGTGTCCTCCACTTTTTCCTTGTCCTGCTCTTTTGTTTTCGCATGAGTATATGTCCTTGTCACTTTCCCATGTGTTTGTGTTGTGTTGTGAGTTGTTTGTCACCTTTTGGACACCTTTGAGGGTGTTTTCTAGATGTTTTTATGTGTTTGTGAATGCCTGCCATTGTTTCCTATGCAGTTTGAGTTCGGTTCGTCGAACGTTCGACGAACTGAACTCGAACGGGACCTCCGTTCGGCGAACCGACCTCGAGCCGAACCGGGACCGGTTCGCTCATCTCTACACATCAGCTAGATCACTGGCGGGCACAGACAGATGAGGGCCCCAGTGCAAGAACAAAATATGGGCCCTTAGCAACCAAAAGGCTAATAAAAATGCATAATTCCATCTGCTTTAGATGAAGAAATGGGCTCCATTATCTCCTGGGCCACTGTTCGGCTGCACAGGCTGCACAAATGATATGTCCGCCCTTGAGCTAGATAAAACATATTTCACTGTATATTACAGAAAACTAAGCGTTAACTTGTCTGCATGAGCACAGAGTGCAATACGAGCAAGATAACATCCACATGCAAGGTAAAAAAAAAAGTTTCTTAGCCACATCTGCGAAAAAACATCTGACACTTTCTCAATTAAATTTAGCTTGACGATCACTACAGCAGTGACCATCTCCATCCTCCTGCGGTCTTCTCTGGGTGCCCTAGATGCTGCTTCTCTCCTTCCAAAGATCTAAAATGTCTCCTGCACCAGTTTCATTCCCTTGCAGGGTTCTTTAATTTTCTGACCTTTAAGCCACATGCAAAAAAAAGACAAATATATTTGACTAAATTTTCCTTTTGTGATTGACTTCAAGGGAAAACTTGATTGTATCAAGTGAATTGTATCCTGTTTATTATTGCTATGTAGATTTAAAATGTTCGAGGAGTTTGGTAACTTAAGTAATTTTAAGGTGAACTTCTCTAAATCAGAGGCTATGAATGTGACCCTGTCGGCGGAAGATCTAGCCCGTACAACCCCAAATTTTCCCTTTAACCCCTTCAGCCCCAAGCCTATTTTGACCCTAAAGACCAGGCCATTTTTTGCAATTTTGACCAGTGTCACTTTATGAGGTTATAACTCTGGAACGCTTCAACGGATCCCAGTGATTCTGAGACTGTTTTTTCGTGACATATTGGGCTTCATGTTAGTGGTAAATTTAGGCCGATATTTTTTGTGTTTCTTTGTGAAAAAAACAGAAATTTCGCGAAAATTTTGAAAATTTTGTAATTTTCAAACTTTGAATTTTTATGCTCTAAAACCAACGAGACATATGACACAAAATAATTAATAAATAACATTTCCCACATGTCTACTTTACCTCAGAACAATTTTGGGAAAAAAAAAAATTAAGGAAGTTATAGGGATTCAAAGTTTATGAGCAGTTTCTCATTTTTACAACAAAATTTACAAAGCCACTTTTTTTAGGGACCACATCACATTTGAAGCAATTTTGAATGGTCTACATGACAAAAAACACCCAAAAGTGACATCATTCCAAAAACGGCACCCCTCAGGCTACTCAAAACCACATTCAAGAAGGTTATTAACCCTTCTGGTGCTTCACAGTAACTAAAGCAATGTGGAAGGAAAAATGAACATTTTACTTTTTCCAACAAAAATGTTAATTTAGACTCAAATATTGCATTTCACAAGGGTAGCAGGATTAAATGAACCCCCAAAATTTGTTGGGTAATTTCTTCTGAGCACGCAGATACCTCATATGTGGCGAAAAAACACTGTTTGGGCGCACCGCAGGACTCGGAAGGGAAGGAGCGTCATTTGACTAATTGAACAGAAAATTAGCTGGAATCGTTAGCCGCACCATGTTGCGTTTGGAGAGCCCCCGAGGTGCCGAAACAGTGGAGCTCCCCCACATGACCCCATTTTGGAAACTAGACCCCTCATGGAATTTATCTAGATGTTTATTGAGCACTTTGATCCTCTGGGGGCTTCACAAAAGTTAATAGAGTTGAGCCGTGAAAATAAAAAAAAAAATTTTAACCACAAAATTGTTACTTCAACCAGGTAGCTTTTTTTTCACAAGGGTATCAGGAAAAATTGCACCATAAAATGTATGGTGCAATTTCTCCTGAGTACACAGATACCTCATATGTGGTGGAAATCAAATGTTTGGGCGCACAGCAGGGCTCGGAATGCAAGGAGCGTCATTTGACTTTTCAAACGCAAAATTGTCTGGGATAATTAGCGTATTCCATGTTGTGTTTGGAGACCCCCTGAGGTGCCGAAACAGTGGAGCTCCCCCACATGTGACCCCATTTTGGAAACTAGACCCCCCATGGCATAGAAAAAAAAAACAGGGCGCATGCACGAATGTTCTGAAAAAAAGGGGGGGGGACTAGGTGGGATGGAAAAAAGTCCTGTCCAAAGTCGAGTACGACTGCAGGACGCTTGCTGATCAGGTACCAAATTGTTCAAGTTTTTTTTTTGTTTTTTTTTTATTTGGGGTGCACAAAAAAAGCAAAAACTAGAGCAACAATTACGTACCTGATCAGCCAATCACGTAGCTGATCAGCACTTGGCGGCAAGCAGGTGGGGGAGGAGGGGGGGAGAGGGAGTGGGAGATGCGATTGGGGATAGTTAGAAAAGAGCCACGAACAATACTTACAGGATGGATCAGAACAGCGGCAGAAGGGGGGGGCAGCGACATATAAAGGGAGCATCTGTGATTGTGAGACAGAGGCGGCTGTGATAGGGTGAGGGCGGATGGGAGAGGGCGCAGTGGATGCAGGAGCAGCAGAGGATGGGGTGAAGGGGGGATGGGGAGTGGGAGGTGAAATTGGGGATAGTTACCTTACAGGATGGATCTAGGCAGCAGGATCACAGGAGATGAAGGAGGCAGCAGATCGGGGAGGGTGAGAGGTGGGAGAGAGTGCGCAGCGCAGATCATGGGGGAGACAGGTGAGCAGAGCACAGATCACGGGGGTGAGAGGTGAGGGAGCACAGATCACGGGGGTGAGAGGTGAGGGAGCACAGATCACGGGGGTGAGAGGTGGTGGGAGAGCGGACAGCAGATCACGGGAGTGACAGGTGAGGGAGCACAGATCACGGGGGTGACAGGTGAGGGAGCACAGATCATGGGGGTGACGGGAGGGAGCACAGATTACGGGGGTGACAGGTAAGGGAGCACACATCACGGGGGTGACAGGTAAGGGAGCACACATCACGGGGGTGACAGGGGAGGGAGCACACATCACGGGGGTAACAGATAAGGGAGCACACATCATAGGGGTGACAGGGGAGGGAGCACACATCACGGGGGTGACAGGGGAGGGAGCACAGATCACGGGGGTGACGAGGGAGGGAGCACAGATCACGGGGGTGACAGGGGAGGGAGCACAGATCACGGGGGTCACAGGGGAGGGAGCACACATCACGGGGGTGACAGGGGAGGGGGTGGGTAGCCGATCACGGGGGTGAGAGGTGGGAGGGAGTGGGCAGCACATCACGGAGGGGAGGGGCACCAGTCGATCACGAGAGGGAGTGGCGGGCAGCGCATAACGGAGGAGAGGGGGCGCACAGCGCATAACGGAGGAGAGGGGGCGGGCAGCCGATCACGAGGGTGAGGGGCCGGGCAGCAGATCGGGGAGAGCGTTGACACTGTGGCAGACGGAGGAGGGCAGCGGTGGATCGGGAGGGGTGGGAGTGCGGGCAGCAGATCACGAGGTGTGAGGGTGTGGCCAGCAGATTGGGGAGAAAGGTGGCAGATCGCGGAGGGCAGCGGCGGAACAGGAGGTGTGGGGGTGCGGGCAGCAGATCACAAGGGTGGGGTGCGGGCAGCAGATCGGGGAGACAGGTGGCAGATCGCGGAGGACAGCGGCGGATCAGGAGGTGTGGGGGTGCGGGCAGCAGATCACGAGGGGTGGGGGTGCGGGCAGCAGATCGCGGAGACAGGTGGCAGATCGCGGAGGGCAGCGGCGGATTGGGAGGTGTGTGGGTGAGGGTGCGGGCAGCAGATCAGGGAGACAGGTGGCAGATCGCGGAGGGCAGTGGCGGCGGCGGATCGGGAGGCTTTTTTCCGGTTTTATACAGTGCAATGGCGGCGCGGCAACTTCCGGGTCCCATGCTCCGGTTACATAACAGCATGGGACCGGAGCTTGTCGCCCTGCCATTGCACTGTATACATTCACTGTGCTGGCATGCTGCAGGGACGACAAATGACGGTGACGGGGCGGTCACCGGCAACAGGTCCATGGTGATTGGAGAGATCGGTCACAAGGCCGATCTCTCCAATCAAAGCTGCTGGAACTGGGGGAGGGTGATCCAGTGAGGTCACCCAGCTCCAGCCAATGGCCAGTTTTACAGCTGCACTGGTCAGGGCTGGATTTCAATGTTTCAGTCATTTTAAATGGCTGGAACATTACAGTGGCTGTGATTGGTTGAGCGGCGTTCGTCAGCCAATCACAGCCTCCGTAGGTTCGGGGAGGAGGCACCACCCCTCCTGAGGTCAGGTACAGGTCCCCTCCTCCCCTAATCTGCGGTTTATGCTAACTTTTCGCAGTCACCGGAGGCTCCGGTGCCGTGATTACGCCATGACGGAAAGATCCGTCCTTGGTCGTTAAGGCCCAGGGCACCATGACGGAAAGATCCGTCCATGGTCATGAAGGGGTTAAGTGGCAACCGTCAGCTATAAAATATCTGGGGGTAGTTGTTCCTCGGGATCCAACAAAAATTATGCATCATAATTTTCTACCCCTGTTAGAGAGGACAATTAGGGATTTAAAGAAGTACGACAAAAAAAGACTATCGTGGTTTGGGCGTATCAACGCTATTAAAATGGATGTTCTTCCTAGGTTTCTTTTCTTGTTCCAAACGGTACCTATTCAGCTGCCGGGGAGTTACTTTTCCAAAATTCGGGCGGCTTTGTCAAGGTTCGTTTGGGGGAATCGGAGACCTCGGACAAGCATAAAAACTCTTACCAGACACAAAAATAATGGAGGGGCGGGGCTCCCAAATTTCCAGTTATACTACAGGGCAACTATTCTAACGAGGATAATGGATTGGCACTTCCATAGGAACTCGAAACAATGGGTCGCGATCGAACAGGACGGATTGGGAGTCCCTTTGCACTTCCTCTCATGGATGGGAAAGGAGAGTAGGTCACAGATAGAGAAGGGAATGGAGTTTATTTGGACAGTGATGGGGACGTGGGATGGTGAGGTTAAGAGGGGTTCTCTCTCACAGGAGGGGGGTCCACTTACCCCCCTCTTTGACAACCAGGAGTTCCCTCCGGGGTTTCATTCCAATAAATTTCTGGGGTATGCTCGGGTGGAGGAAACCCGTTTTTTTCATGTCCTCCAGGGAAATACCCTGCCCCCTTATACATCTCTATGGGCCACAGGGAGAGAGGCTTCCTGGATAGAATATATGTAGCTGAAATCGTTTCTATCCAACCAGGACAGGGAGAGGAAGTTGAGGACCCCCCTACTCCATTTGAGAAATTGTTCTTGCAGGGTTCGTCACCCGGGCAAGTCATCTCTCTTTTTTATAAAATGCTGAACCAGAGGGACATGTCGGACAAACCCAAATTTGTCTATAGATGGGGAGAGGAACTGGGAGAGGACATTTCGGAGGACGGATGGAGCAGGGCGTTTCTGTGGACCCACAAACTTTCTCTGGCTTATGCCGCCCAAGAGAAACACTATAAAAGTCTCATAAGGTGGTACTAATTCCCGACCAAATTGCACGCTATCTTTCCCTCAGTGTCTGACATGTGCTGGAGATGGGGTACAGAAAAAGGGTCTATGTTACATATATGGTGGAGCTGTGCTAAATTGCAACCATTCTGGGACTCAGTGTTTTCTCTGTATAAAAAGATGAGTGGGGGTGAGGTGGAGAGATCTCCCCAGGTGGCCCTCCTCTATATCCTCCCAGGTTCATTTAAGTCTCAAAAGAGGGACCTGCTGCGATTTTGTTTAGCGGCATCCCGTATAATTATTCCCAGATACTGAAAACAGACTAGATGCCCCACGTTAGCTGACTGGGTAGAGGAGATGGCAAACCTCCAGAGAATGGAGGAACTCACAGCTGAACTAAATGGGCTCACGGAAAAATTTATCACAGTGTGGGGACCGTGGATTCTGTTCATGGAGTCTCCAGAGTTCACGGTGAGTCTGGCAGGTTATTTGGAATAGGAAATGGTGACAAACCTTGTCTTTCCCTCTCCCCCTGCCTTTTTTCCCCACCCCCTCTTTACCCTACTTTCTTCACTCTATTTGATTCCTTCTTTTCTAAGCTTATATCTGTTCTTTTTTTTTCTCTAGTTTTCTACTTTTTCTTAAATGTTTATTCAATAACTTAAAAAGGAGATTGTTTTATGCTGAGAGTGGTCTTGTCAATTATCAGGAAGACATGTTTAGCTGGAACTCTGATTTCTAGTGTATGGTTTGTCATGGAGTGTTAGCATAAGCATAGCTTATAGAGTTCCAATGAAATATACAATGTGGTGTTATTTTTGTCATTCTGAAACTAAGAGATCACTGTTTATGTTTTATAATCTTTATAAATGTTCAAGATGTATGCTTGATTTATAAACTTAATAATAATAATAATAATAAAAAAAACAGATTTGAAATAAAATGTGCAGAATATGAACTGAGGTGAGGATTTCTTATGGAAAAGATAGAGCACTGTACCACTATGTCAGCAACGCTTGGAGGCTACCCATAGAACGTCAGCCTATTGTCAGCAGTATATGTTCATGAGGCATGCACCTGACAGTGGCCAGAGAGTGAATGAGCAGCAATAACCTAAGCCCCCCCCAATAGATATCTAAGTCCCCCCATACACAGGAACACTTGGCTTCGCTGAGTATTCCTGTGCGCTCTATGAGATAGGAGGAGCCAACGACTTGACTCTTGAAGAAAAGTATTGGCTGTCGGGAATTGGATAAGTGTTATCTGTGTCTCTCCTGAAATCATGTCATGGGAGATTCAGAGGCCCCATATACAGTAGGCTGTTGGAGGATCCTGCAGTTATCAGTGGCTTTGGCCTATGTTACCATTATGTATTTGGGAGCTTCAGTCATCGAAGACTTTCCCAGAGGGTCTTCTCTCCGGTCACTAAATGCCAGGATATTGTCTTCTGTGCTTATAGATAGTGGAGGGAAGTGCAGAATTAGGGGAATGCAAATATGTGGGACAACACAAGCCACAAGCAAGTTCAGGAGTTTACTGAGTATTCCAAGACAACTGGCAATATATATTTTTTTTTCATTATGGAATTTGCATTTAAGGAATCAGTGAAAGAATGGCACTGGTAAGTTACATGCCAAACTTATTTTCACAACGAAAACATCTGCAAGATTAAGAACAGGATGTATAGTCATAGTGCTAGTCGCTTGATTTAGCTCAGAAACTAAAGTACAACAGTCATTGGTATTACTTGACCATGCTCACAGAATAACGGTTGAGCCCAATAGTGTCAACAACGTTTTGTCAAGCGGCTGTTCACCAACTTTAATATGTGGAAGATAAAAATTGAGAGCATGCGATTTACTACTACATACTGAACTTTTCCAAAAAAACAAACCAAAAATCAGAAATTACTAAAACTCAACAAACAGTTCCAAAACGAATAGAAAAAAAAAAAAAACGTTCAAAGACAGCTAATTTTTTTACTTACGGTACTTTGTAAAAACTTTACATAGGACACACTATAGAGTGACCCTGCCTAAATAAACTCGGACTGGATCGAAGAAATATTTTAGATAAAACACTATAAAAATTAGATCTTAGGCCACAGAGAGAGGAAAGTAATATATATATATATATATATATATATATATATATATATATATATATATATATATATATATATATATATTATATACATACATACATACATATATATACATATATATACACTAGAAGGTGGCCCGATTCTACGCATCGGGTATTCTAGAATTTATTGTGTAGTTAATGTATGATTTTTGTTATATACAGTTAGGTCCAGAAATATTTTGACAGTGACACGAGTTTTGTTATTTTAGCTGTTTACAAAAACATGTTCAGAAATACAATTATATATATAATATGGGCTGAAAGTGCACACTCCCAGCTGCAATATGAGAGTTTTCACATCCAAATCGGAGAAAGGGTTTAGGAATCATAGCTCTGTAATGCATAGCCTCCTCTTTTTCAAGGGACCAAAAGTAATTGGACAAGGGACTCTAAGGGCTGCAATTAACTCTGAAGGCGTCTCCCTCGTTAACCTGTAATCAATGAAGTAGTTAAAAGGTCTGGGGTTGATTACAGATGTGTGGTTTTGCATTTGGAAGCTGTTGCTGTGACCAGACAACATGTGGTCTAAGGAACTCTCAATTGAGGTGAAGCAGAACATCCTAAGGCTGAAAAAAAAGAAAAAATCCATCAGAGAGATAGCAGACATGCTTAGAGTAGCAAAATCAACAGTCGGGTACATTCTGAGAAAAAAGGAATTGACTGGTGAGCTTGGGAACTCAAAAAGGCCTGGGCGTCCACGGATGACAACAGTGGTGGATGATCGCCGCAAACTTTCTTTGGTGAAGAAGAACCCGTTCACAACATCAACTGAAGTCCAGAACACTCTCAGTGAAGTAGGTGTATCCGTCTCTAAGTCAACAGTAAAGAGAAGACTCCATGAAAGTAAATACAAAGGGTTCACATCTAGATGCAAACCATTCATCAATTCCAAAAATAGACAGGCCAGAGTTAAATTTGCTGAAAAACACCTCATGAAGCCAGCTCAGTTCTGGAAAAGTATTCTATGGACAGATGAGACCAAGATCAACCTGTACCAGAATGATGGGAAGAAAAAAGTTTGGAGAAGAAAGGGAACGGCACATGATCCAAGGCACACCACATCCTCTGTAAAACATGGTGGAGGCAACGTGATGGCATGGGCATGCATGGCTTTCAATGGCACTGGGTCACTTGTGTTTATTGATGACATAACAGCAGACAAGAGTAGCCAGATGAATTCTGAAGTGTACCGGGATATACTTTCAGCCCAGATTCAGCCAAATGCCGCAAAGTTGATCGGACGGCGCTTCATAGTACAGATGGACAATGACCACAAGCATACAGCCAAAGCTACCCAGGAGTTCATGAGTGCAAAAAAGTGGAACATTCTGCAATGGTCAAGTCAATCACCAGATCTTAACCCAATTGAGCATGCATTTCACTTGCTCAAATCCAGGTTTAAGACGGAAAGACCCACAAACAAGCAAGACCTGAAGGCTGCGGCTGTAAAGGCCTGGCAAAGCATTAAGAAGGAGGAAACCCAGCGTTTGGTGATGTCCATGGGTTCCAGACTTAAGGCAGTGATTGCCTCCAAAGGATTCGCAACAAAATATTGAAAATAAAAATATTTTGTTTGGGTTTGGTTTATTTGTCCAATTACTTTTGACCTCCTAAAATGTGGAGTGTTTGTAAAGAAATGTGTACAATTCCTACAATTTCTATCAGATATTTTTGTTCAAACCTTCAAATTAAACGTTACAATCTGCACTTGAATTCTATTGTAGAGGTTTCATTTCAAATCCAATGTGGTGGCATGCAGAGCCCAACTCGCGAAAATTGTGTCACTGTCCAAATATTTCTGGACCTAACTGTATATCGATGTTGTTGTGTGTAGTTGCCAAGTGTTTGTGTAGGGCGCTGTAAATGTTCTGGGTGTTGTCTGGGTGGGGGGGGTGAGAGCGGTGTTGTATGTGTGTTGCGTTGTGTGTTGCGTTGTTTGTGGAGCGCTGTGTGTCTGCAGCGTTCTGTGTGTGTGGTGCTGTGTGTGTTGCGCGGTTTGTGTGGGTGTGGGGTGCGTGTGTGTGTTTTGGGGGGAGGTATGTTTTGTGCAATGTGTGTGTGTTGCGCGGTATGTGCGTATATTTGTGTATGCCGCGGTGTTTGTGTGTTGGGTGTTGTGTGTGTGCGTTGTTGTCTGTGTGTGTGTGTGTGTCTGTGTAGGGCAGTGTTTTTGGTTCCCAGTGTGTGTGTGGTGTGTTGTGCGGTGCGCGTGTGGCGGTGTGTGTGTTTTGGGGGGAGGTGTGCACCCCCATCGTGCTCCATTCCCCATGCTGCGCACCCCCCATCATGCTCCATCCCCCATGCTGCGCACCCCCTATCGTGCTCCATCCCCCATGCTGCGCACTCCCCATCGTGCTCCATCCCCCATGCTGTGCACCCCCCATCGTGCTCCATTCCCCATGCTGCGCACACCACATCGTGCTCCATCCCCCATGCTGCGCACCCCACATCGTGCTCCATCCCCCATGCTGCGCACCCCCTATCGTGCTCCATCCCCCATGCTGCGCACTCCCCATCGTGCTCCATCCCCCATGCTGTGCACCCCCATCGTGCTCCATCCCCCATGCTGCGCACCCCCCATCGTGCTCCATCCCCCATGCTGCGCACCCCCATGCTGCGCACCCCCCATCGTGCTCCATCCCACATGCTGCGCAACCCCCATCGTGCTCCATCCCCCATGCTGCGTAACCCCCATCGTGCTCCACAGTCACACATCAGACAGTATACATGCACACATCTGATCGCATACACTCACACCCCACTTCTCCCTGTGCCCTCCGGTAGGCGGTCCCAGCAGCTGTGCTGCACGCCGTGCTCCTCTGCCTTCTGCCGACACTCACAGATCCGATCGCATACACTCACACATCAGAACACACGCACTCATCCGATCGCATACACGCGCACACGCACTGACGATATCGCACATACGCGCTCACACACTCACAACATCCGGAAATACCACATGCTTTCGGCCATGTGATCCTCCGGCAGGTCCTGGAAGGTCACTGCACGCACAGTATCGCCGCCGAGAAGTAAGCGATATCACTGGATGTTGTGAGTGTGTGGATGCGATCTGATGTGTGTGAGGTGTGTGTGAGAGTGAGTGTGATCTGATGTGTGTGTGTCTGTCTGTCTGTTCTTATGTGTGTGCGTGTGTTCCGCCGCTGCAGGACCTTGATGCGCTCACCTGCTCCCGGTCGGCGTCTGGTGAGTATGACTGCGGGGTCTTCTTTCTTCTCTCTTCTAGGGGTGCCCGCTGCCTATAATGAAGTGTCTTGCAGTGTCTTTAACTCTTTCACCGCTGCATGACACTTCATTATTGACCGCAGCGTATGCCGGCTCCCTGCACATGTGTACTGGGAGCCGGTGTACGCTGTTAACCATGATACACATCGGGTAACTAAGGGAAGCGCTTCCTAAAAGTAACACGATGTGTATCATGGTTACTAGCGTACACCGGCTCCGTCACGATCCCAGCATCGCAAGGTTATGTCTGGGCTGGGGGAGTCGGGGCTTCGTTTGAATTCGGGAGAAGGGGCGTGGCCAAGCAGTCGATGCGTGCGGAGGGTCGGGGCAAGCGGCCAATCCATGCGGGGGTGGACGGGGCAAGGCCGAGCCCTGCGGTCAATCCGAAAGTTGTCACTGTAACGACACAATTTTGGAGCAAGACAGACAGACAGAAAAAGGCAATTATATATAGATATATATACACGTATACATATATATACACATATAAATATATACACACATACATACAGTATATATACATATATATATACACACACACACACACACAGTGGCATGTAAAAGTTTGGGCACCCCTGGTCAAAATTACAGTAACGGTGCACAGTTAAGCAAGTTAAAGATGAAATCACTTCTAAAAAGGCGTAGAGTTAAACATGACACATTTCCTTTCTATTTTAGGTAAAAATATACAGATATATTTTCAGATTTACCTTTTAAAAATTACAAAAAGCAAAACAGGCTGATGAGAAAGTTTGGGCACAATTGGAGATTTGTGTGCTCAGATAGCTTTGACCAAAATTTCAGACCTTAATTAGCCTGGTAGCATTACGTCTTCTTCACCATCATTAGGAAAGACCAGTTGATGCAAATTTCACAGCTTTATAAAAACCCAGGCTCCTTTCACCTTGTTCCAAAAAGCAGCAGCCATGGATTCTTCTAAGCAGCTGCCTAACACTATGAAAATAAAAATAATAGAAGCCCACAAAGCAGGAGATTATAAGAAGATAGCAAAGCGTTTTCAAGATGCCCTATCCTCAGTTGGAAATGTAATTAAGAAATGGCAGTTAACAGGAATAGAGGAGGTCAAGATAAGGTCTGGAAGACAAAGCAAAATTTTAGTGAAAACAGCTCATAGGATTGTTAGAGAGGCAAATCAGAACCTCCTATTGACTGCAAAAGACCTTCAGAGACATTTAGTAGACTCTGGAGTTGTGGTACAGTGTTCTAGGGTTCAGAAACACCTACATAAATATGGCCATTCTCTAAGAGTCATCAGAAGAAAACCTCTCCTGCATCCTCACCATAAAATTCAGTTAGAAGTATGCAAAAGAACATCTAAACAAGCCTGTTTCATTTTGAAAACAAGTCCTGTGGACTGATGAGGTTAAAATAGAACTGAAGTCAATAGAACTGAGGACAATGATCATAGGCATGTGTGGAGAAAAACAGGCACAACATTTCAGGAAAAGAACATGTTGACAACCTTTAAGCATGGGGGTGGATCAATCATGTTTTAGGGTTGTGTAGCAGCCAGTGGCAGAGAGAACATTTCACTGGTAGAGGAAAGAATGGATTCAGTTAAATTTAAACAAATTTTTGATGCAAACATAACACCATCTGTAAAAAAAAGCTGAAATTGAAAAAAGGATGTCTTCTACAAATGGATAATGATTCTAAACACAAGTCAAAATACCCAAGACTACCTCAAAAGGTGCAAGCTGAAGGTTTTACAATGGCCCTCACAGTCCCCTGATCTGAATGTCATTGAAAATCTGTCGCTAGAGCTCAAAAGAGCAGTGCATGCAAGATAACCCAGGGATCTCACTGAACTGGAACACTTTTCCCAAGGAACAATGGATGGAAATCCCTTAAACAAGAATTGAAAGACTCTTGGCTGGTTACAAAAAGCTTTTACAGGCTGTGAAACTTGCCAAAGAGGGTTCTGCTAGATACTAACCATGCAGGGTGCCCAAACTTGGATCTACCTATTTTCCTTTTTTGTTAATTTTAAAATGTAAAAGATGAAAATATATATATATATATTTTTTGCCTAAAATACAGAAGAAATGTGTCATCTTTAACTGATGCCTTTTACAGATCATTTCACTTCCAACTTGCTTAACTGATCACAATAACTAATTTTTACCAGTGGTACCCAAACTTTTACATGCCACTGTATACATACATATGTTAAAAGACAAACAAACCCTTTTTCTATGCTTGATAAGTCGCTAAAAGTGTGTGTGTTGCTAAGCATGAGTCATCTAGGCAGTCCTGGCTTTTGGAACAATCTTTTTGCCCTGGCTGTTGGCACACTCACCAGGTCTTGACTGATGCCATGCTTCAAGAGCTAGCACAGACTTCACATACCCAGGGCCAGAATGAAGTGCAGTGTGAAAGCAAGCCGCAACTCTGGAAGACTGAAAGTGACAATGTAGTACATGGGTGCCCATTAATTCACAGCTTGGGCTTCATGTCAACTTTAGATCATGCAACCACAGTAAGTAACTTTTGTGCAACCATTATCTCCCAAGGGAAGTTTCTGGACCCTGTAACCTGATTTTATTGTAGCTATACACCCCAGAATTGCAGAAGAGTCTTAGGCCGCTTTCACATTGCATTTTAACCTACATTCACTGGTCCCATTGGGGCATCCATCATAACCCCCCCCCCTCGGCAAAACGTGATTCGGACGCATACACCAACGGAGCCATGGATTATAATGGTGCAGACGTAGTCAGTGTGTGCTGTCTTGCACCATTTTCGGGCTTATACGTTTTCTGCAGGAGGACACCTGAATGTAGGGGGGTTCGGACAGATGCCCCGACCGAACCAGTGAACATAAGTAAAAATGCAATGTTAAAGCGGCCTTGCCTTAAAGAGGTAGCATGTAGTACCATATTTCACCTGCAGGAGATAGTCCCCAAAAGAAACGCTCAGTAGTTATACATAACATCTAGTCAATAGGCATTTTAAGAATCTGGAGTCATGGCAAAACAGATGATCATTGGTAGGGCCTGGATTGAAGAAGAAGAGTTTGGGTCAAACCGTCTAAGGCTGGAGTTACACTTGCGTGTGACTAGCACGAGAAATGAGTGGCATCAACCACCACGGCCTGCTGCTCTCTGGACAGGAGCTTGCAGTTGCATGCATTTCTTTGTTGCTGCTCCTGTCCAGAGAGCAGCAGGACATGTAGTGTGATGCGACTCAATTCTCATGCAAGGGTAGCATTACTATCCAAATGAAAGGTGGGCGATTTCAATTGTTCTTTATGCAAGTCTTGATATCACAATGTGATGGTGAAAATAATGCAATTGCTTATATCCTTAACACAAATAAGGTTAATAATCGAGGTGACATTCGTATTATATAGCCGTTACCGCTTTCTCTCCCAGTTGATACTACGCATATTACCACAATGACTGATATTGTAATGTGTGAAAAAGTGAACTAAAAAAAATAAATAAATAAATGTCAATGCACTCAACAATAGCGGTGAAATATTCATCAGGAACATGTATTTTAAATTTTTATTAAAGCCATCACAATAATATTATACATTCAGGATGATTCAGAGATTTCAGGTCACTAACATTAACCAGAACATGCCAACAATATTTAAAGGGGCAAAAATCCCCAGGAAAGGAAAGTGCAACTTCTAACGGCAATATCAAGATAGAAGGGGTTTGTGCAACCGATAGCATTAATACATACTATACAAGAAATGGAAATCTAAACTACTGAAAGTATGTTTATTCAGGCATGACCTAGGAGTCATGGGATACAGGTAATAAAACCATCGGCTCTATATTGGAAAGTGCAGATTTGACAGCAACAGTCATTATGGGATAGTTCCATCAGGAACAAGTGTGTACGAACACTAAACTTCCCAAACTGTATTCTCCTAGAGAAATAAATTAACATATAGAATTCAGAATCGCAGAAATACATTTTAGTTAACAGGAAAGTGTAGCAGTATGGTGTAATAAAAGGCAAAAAGTTTAGAAGGCCATGTGCAAATGACATCTTAAAAAGGACTCGGTCAGCACAGAATGACTGTTAAAACCAAGTACAGACGCTCGGTGTATCATGGCGGGGTCAATAATTTAAATGCACCTTCCCACCTGCCTTTTTTCCACATACATCTCCACCCCCACACCACCCCTTTGATTTGCAGCTCTGACTTCATAAAGTCAGGAAGGTGGAGATATAGGACAAATAAGCAGGTGGGAGGGTGCACTTAAATGTTTGGTATTCTTTGAACAGTCATCCCGTGCTGAATGAGTCCCTTTAAGTGGAACCTGTCATGTAAACAAACAAAACAAAAACGCTGTTAACCAGTAGATATGGGGTTAATCTGCTGCTTAATAGCATTCTAAAACTGCGCAGTCGTCACATTGAAAGCTTGGCTACCGGGAGGAAATTAACTTTATTCCTCCCAGCAGCCTCGTGCTTTGGGTTCACTCACACTGGCGTATAAAATCGCATAGGTGCAATTCGATCAAAAAAGGGGATTGCACTCGGCCCAATGTTGCTCAATGAGCCAGTGCAGATCTGCATTTTTTGTCTCACGTGTATTCGGCATGAGATAAAAAAATTGTAGCATGCTGGAATTTGACTGAAATTGGCACAGTGCAAGTAAAAAAAAATTGAATGCCAAACGAACCATCAGTATGGCATCTGATTTTTATGGATACACTACAATTTGTAAGATGGGATATTGAAAAAAATGATAGCGGAGTATAAAAAAATAAAAATTTGGATTGAATACAGACAGCACACGGATGACAAGTGAGAAACAAATAATGATTCCACATTTCTGGACAAGACTGGGGCTGATTTTTTATACGCCCATGTAGTCCCAGTCTTTAAGCACGCCCTGGTAGTGACATCCAGTGCCGGGCTTGGTTATAGCCGTCGCTCACTATGTACTGAGTGGTGACTGAAACTGCTACGGTTACGCCTGATGACAAAGTTTGGGGCTACACAGGCGTCTTTCATCTTTATGTTCTAAATGAAACGGCCCAAAGAATGAACATCTTATTCTTTTAGCCTCTTCATGGTTTAAAAAGTCTGAAGCAGTTGAAAGAAGTAATAGAAGACTGAACATGTGCACAGCTATGTCATTTTTACATTACTGTGCATTATTTTCACTTTCTTGCTGGCGTTTTTTTCGGGCAGATTCCGAATAAGACGTTGTGTGCACACAGGCTAAAGGGAATTCATACTTCGTAATGCATTATATGCAATCATTCACTACATAATATTCATCCTAAAGTGCGAGGCGATATAAGCTAACTTTAGTAAGCTGTATTTGTACAGACTGGAGAACCACTTTAAATAAAAGTATAAGGTGAATTGCTCAGCATCACAACTTACAAAATATAGATTGAATATGATCTTAAACAATGGCCACACCAGCGTCGGACTGGCTACCGGAGGAACTGCAGTAATACCAGTCCTGGCAGCGGTTACCTGCACTGAACTCCGGAGCTCTCACCTGAGCTCCGGAGTGGAGCCTGGACTGAGCCGCGGGTTTGCAGGATTGAACTGTGAGCGCCGACTGATTCCCTGGCTATCACAGTTCAGTCCATGACAGCTACAGACAGGCCAGGCTCCACTCCGGAGCTCAGGTGAGAGCTCCGGAGCTCAATGCTGGTAACCGCAGCCAGGACTGGTATTACCGGCGGTTTCCGGTAATACCAGTTCTGGCTGCGGTAACCTGCATTCAGCTATGAACATGCCGGGTTGCACTCCGGAGTTTAGTGCAGGTAACTGCAGCCAGGACTGGTAATACTGCAGTTCCTCCGGTAGCCAGTCCGACGCTGGCCACAGCTATTGGGTTTAATCCACAATTGTTGTAGTGCAGATTAGGAAAAGAAAGCAGACACCTGACTATGAAGGGCAAAATCATCACACCCCACAGTTCAATAGTTATTCATGATTCTGTGATAGAACCAAATCTTACAGCCGCCCTCTATCCTGGCACAGAAAACTAACCATACATTTGTAACATGTAGTCACACTACCTAGTGCCTTCTCTTTGCCTTGTCTGCAGGCAGTGTCCAGCTTCTCCTGCATCCAAGATGACCAAGGCAGTGGCATAAATAACGCACTAAATCTGATCCACATTTGCTCTCCTTACCGATGTTGTGGCCGTGTCCTTCAGTCTTACCACTGCTCTCTGGACCACTGCGTTGGCCATCTTGGATGCAGGACAAGAATGTAGATATCAGCAGAGGATGCAAGCAAAGGGTGCACCAGATACGAAGACATAATGTGACAAGTGTATGGTCAATTGTTTTATATAGTATTGTATCTACAGCACTAACCCAGAGCTTAGAGTCGCCAGATAATAAAGTCGGTGTGCTCCCATTCTACAATTATGGTACCTTCTATCGCTTCCTAACCATAAGAACCTGCCAAATATATAATAGAGGACAGATGGAAGTATGGTTGGAGGCTCAGGGTTCATTTATAGTTTTTGTTTTATCATGAAAACCCCTAGGTCTGAGTAGAAGCAGTTGACACAAATCTTAATTTTTAAATTAAGTGTCTGAAAAATGGCTTAATTTGAAATGCATCAGACCAATAAGAAACAGCTGTGAAGATGGCACTTTTGTTTAAATAGGACCTTTCACCAGAGTGAGGAGACTTCAGCGTGATGAGGTTAGACGCATCAGTCTTACCAGGTTCTGACCTTCTTTGTGGCCATTTTTTTTTCTCCTGTCTGAAACTGCCTTTTTATGATTGGGCAACATTATAGAGGGGGGGGGGGAGTAAACGTTCCCTGAAAGAATCTCTCCTTTGTTGAACGAGAAATTAGCATATCAAGTGCCCTAAAGTTTAGCAGCCAATATCTCTGCAATAGAAAGGAGAAATAAAAACATGTATAAAGTGGTGAAAGGCCCTCTTTAAAGAACAGAGCAAACATAGTACTATAGATGTCTGCAGGAGGGGTGTGGGGGCACGGTCCATTTATAGTATTTCCATGTGTAAAAAGATAATTACTGAGAAGTAAATAATCCTCCTCAATGGGTCCTTTACCTTAATCTTTGGGGTTACATAAACACAGTGTGCAATGTCAACTATGCAGTCTGCTACTTTAGCCACATTTATAAAAAACTATAGAAACCCTTTAAATATATATTAAGCAGCAACATCTCTAATTCACTAGAAACAATTTCTTAAATATAAAATCAAACATGAATAAGAGCAAAAGTTTTATAACATTGATTGTAAAATTATTGCAGCGTCAGATCATACTTGTCAATGCCATGCACAGAAGAAACATCCCTATAGATTAGGTTTGGGAAGCAAAGGCAAATCTCTGATGTTACATCAATCACCGTTTCCACAGAAATAACATTGAACTTTATTTACAAAGTGTCCTTCTTTCTAAGGCTTGTATAGATCCCCTGAAGGGCAAACGTCCAGAAAACATGAATGCGTCATCTCTAATGGAGACCTCCGTCAGACTTGTGATCCAATTTGTTTTTTTCATTCTTGACTGAGCAGATGAAATATTTTAGTGTGTCCTTTTCGTTCACTGGGAGCGTTCTGAAATGACCACCAATGATCTAGGGAGGATAAAAAAAAAAAAAATCAACAACCACCTACATTATGTGTCTATTTTGTACTGCATGAAAAAGTAACAGCCAACTGCATTTAACCCCACCATAACTAAGCAATTTTTTTTTTGCAATTACGTTTTTAATCCTGTACTTCGTAAAGCCATAATTTTATATACCGTATTTTTCGCTTTATAAGACGCACCTGATTATAAGACGCACCCCCAAATTTGGTGAAGGAAAAGAGAATTTTTTTTTTTTAATGGTAAATGGGGTCCATCTTATAATGCCAGTGTCCCTCTAACAAATCATATAGGGTATATGTCCCTCATAGCCCCCCATCCTAAAATTAGCCCCCTTAATCTGGATATGGCCCCCTTATATTGAATATAGCCCCCTTGTGATGGCACACGTTCCCCTGTGCTGCCTATGGTCCCCTATGGATTGCACACGTTCCCGTGTTAGATAACGCCCCCATGCTGCTGCCCATGGCCCCTATAGATCGCACAAGTCCCCCTGTGTTATATATCGCCCCCATAGTGCTGCCCATGGCCCCTATAGATCGCACAAGTCCCCCTGTGTTAGATATTGCCCCCATAGTGCTGCCCATGGCCCCTATATAGATTGCACAAGTCCCCCTGTGTTATATATCGCCCCCATAGTGCTGCCCATGGCCCCTATAGATCGCACAAGTCCCCCTGTGTCAGATATGGCCCCCATAGTGCTGCCCATGGCCCCTATATAGATCGCACAAGTCCCCCTGTGTCAGATATCGCCCCCATAGTGCTGCCCATGGCCCCTATAGATCGCACAAGTCCCCCTGTGTCAGATATCGCCCCCATAGTGCTGCCCATGGCCCCTATAGATCGCACAAGTCCCCCTGTGTCAGATATCGCCCCCATAGTGCTGCCCATGGCCCCTATATAGATCGCACAAGTCCCCCTGTGTCAGATATCGCCCCCATAGTGCTGCCCATGGCCCCTATATAGATCGCACAAGTCCCCCTGTGTTATATATCGCCCCCATAGTGCTGCCCATGGCCCCTATAGATCGCACAAGTCCCCCTGTGTTAGATATTGCCCCCATAGTGCTGCCCATGGCCCCTATATAGATTGCACAAGTCCCCCTGTGTTATATATCGCCCCCATAGTGCTGCCCATGGCCCCTATAGATCGCACAAGTCCCCCTGTGTCAGATATGGCCCCCATAGTGCTGCCCATGGCCCCTATATAGATCGCACAAGTCCCCCTGTGTTATATATCGCCCCCATAGTGCTGCCCATGGCCCCTATATAGATCGCACAAGTCCCCCTGTGTCAGATATGGCCCCCAGGCTGCTGCCCAAAGTAAAATAAAACCCTCTTTCCTTATCTGCTCCAGCGCTGAGCTCCCTCCTGTCTGGCTCCGTGCTTCTGTTCTTCCACTTCCTGGTTCAGTGCGGTCATGTGATCGGCACAGCAGGCTGAGCTCTCTGCCTGATTACAGTGGAAGCAGGGACACGGGGAGAAACGCTGCAGGGTAAGTAAAGATTTTTTATTTTAGAATGAGCAGCAGCCTGGGGGCCAAATCTAACACAGGGGTGGCCATGTGCGATCACACTGGGACGCAGGCTCATATAATATGCACCGCTCACCAGCCCCTCACTGCGGTGCGATTTCAGCACCATTGGAGATGGACAGCGGCTGTGCATATTATATGAGCGGGTGCAGGAGATCAAAGGCAGCGTTCCCCTGTGCTCCAGAGCTGCTGCCCCCACCTCGCCTGGACGCTGCAGTGTACATATATATATATATACCACCCCCCCCCCGTATATTCGGCTTATAAGACGCACCCCCTACTTTCCCCCAAAATTTGGGGGAACAAAAGTGCGTCTTATAAAGCGAAAAATACGGTATTTGTTTTCTAGTATAAATTACTTAGATAAATTTCCAGTGCTATTACGGCACTACCAAACATGTATGTATGTATGTATGTATGTATGTACGTACGTACGGTATTTCCCCGAAAATAAGCCCTACCTCGAAAATAAGCCCTAGTAGCGTTTCAATAATGAAGTGTCCATACAGCTAAAAAAGTTAAAGAAGCAAGCAAGACAATTCATTAAAGAAAGCAGGCACCCCCAAAAGAGAGAAGACAGACCCCGCAATCATACTCACCAGACTGGGATGCTGAGGAATGCAAGGACCTGCAGTGGAACGTATCGAGGACCTGAGGTGGAACACACACACACACACACACACACACACACACACACACACACACGTTGACAGCGTACTGCTCTGGTGACCTGGAACGCTGTGGAATGAGAGGACCTGTGGGGGAATGCATCGATGCATTCCACCGCAGGTCCTTGATGCATTCCACCACAGGTTCTTACGATCACAGAGTGTGTGTGTGTGTGTGTGTGTGTGTGTGTGTCTCTGTTGGAACACTGTGGAAAAGACAAAAACCTGCAGGGAGCACGCGCTGAGGACCTGGGAGCGACGCATATGTCTGGAGTTTTGTAAGTATGATTCTCCTAGGCTGGGGAGGTAGGGGTGGGGAGGTTCTGCCTATTTTGGGAGTAAACGTATCCCCAGCCCCTGTCTGTCCGAAAATAAGCCCTAACCCGAAAGTAATCCCTAGCACATTTTTTGGGGGCAAAAAAAATAAATAAGACAGTGTCCTATTTTTGGGGAAACACAGTATGTATGTAGGTCTGTATTAGAAGGAAAAAAATTAGTTTGTGCTGCCATTTTCTGAAACTCAACTTTTTTGCCAGAAAAATAAGCTGTGTGGGCTTGCTTTTTTGTATTGCGAGCTAATGTTTTTTTTTTATTGACGCCACTTTAGGCTAAATATGATATGTCATTACTATTTATTACACTTTTTTGGGAAGGTGACTGAAAAATGGCAATATTGGGGTTTCATTTTTTTCTCTTTACAGCATAATTTATATTATAAATACATTTTATATTGTTACAGATTCAGCAATACTAGTAGATTTTTGAATTGGGATTTTTTTTTTTTTAAGAATTTTTAAAAACATTTCCTAGCTTGTATTATATGCTGCAAAACTAGAAATGATGGTCTGTGAAATCCAGTGAGTGGGAGCATGAAGATGGAGGTGATGGCAACACACCAGCAACCCAGTGGGCTCAGCTCCTGAACCTGCCCCATACACCCTGCATCCAATGTGTAAAGTACATGCATGTCACAAGTCAAGGTTACCCAGTAACCTGGAACATCATGGTATGTTACCACGTTACTTATGAGATGTAATTCTGTGCTTTCCAAAATACTACTTCTTACTTCGACAAGCTGTGCTTTATTTAGACCAGGCCTTGCTTGAAGTTTGAAGTGCCTCTTATACCTTCTCAGTGTGTTAACCTGCAACTGGAAGAGGTCCACCTAAGAGAGGGAAACAAAAAGGAAAAATCAGAAACATATCAGTTTTCTTAAAAAAAAAAAAAGACATCAGCAAAACCAAGGTTATTGCAAGGATTGTTTTTTTTACATCACTTATGTTATCCTGAAAGTTAATGCTGGAAGTGGCCTTCAAAACAGCGCACAGGAAATGTGTTTCCTTTGCCCTAGACAATCGTACAAAAGCCTTTGATTTATTATTCATTCAGCACAGCATTTTTTTTTTCTTAATATGCATCTGAAAATACAGCTTTAGGGTACATTGACACAGATGGAGATGCTGCAGATTAGCCATGTGGTTGTAGACAAACCTTATCCACACTGCAGATTTCTTTTGCAAGGAAACTGATTGCATTTCACATGTTAATATCCACAGCATGTCAACTTTCTTTGCCGATTTTCAACTCAAATTCCCCCCATTTTTAAATTTAGGGGAGTCAGGCTATGTGCACACGTGGCATTTTTTTGTGGGTTTTTTTTCATGCGTTTTTACTTGCTTATTTTAATCAATAAAAGCAAGGAAAAAGCATTGCAGCAAAGTTTGAGAATCGTGACTTGCTGTGCACACGCAGCTTCTTTTTTCCTTGTAGATATTGTTGCTAAAAAAGAAGCAGCATGTCAATTGTTTCTGCATTTATTTCCTGCATTTCTATAATCCACCGCAGTGCTTTATCGCTACAGGGAATTATATCGCAGCTCTTCACCTCACGCACAGTGTATACAACATGGTGTGTGAGGCTCTCCGTAGCTCAGAAATCTGGGGTCATCATGGTGATGACCCCGGGTTACTATGGCAGCAAAGGGACCTCTCCCTGGTGATCGGATCCGTGTGATCACATTACAGGGACCCGATCGCCAGGGAGAGGTAAATGATCTCTCTCCCTGCCTTTTGAATGCTTCGATCGCACTGATCGCAGCATTCATGGGTTAAATTGCCAGAAGCTGTACGGGCAAAACTTTGGTCAGCGAGAGTCGGGTCCCGGCTGTAACATCAGCCGGAGATCTGTCGGCGATCGGGGGGGTATTGCGCCTGAATACCCGCCATCGCCATGAAAAAAAAAAAAAAAAAAAAAAAAAACCACACAAAAAGCAGGAAACAATGCATATGAAAAAAAAAAAAAAAAAAAAACAAAAACAAGCAAATACAATAAAAAAAATGCTTTTTCCTGCCAAAACATGCTTTTTTGTGTCCAGAAAAGAAGCACACAAAAAAGCGATGTGGGCACATAGCCTAAAAGCCATCACAAATCTGCAGCCAGATCTTAACGCTTCACACAGAGACATGTTTCCAATGTCTTTTCTGTCATGTGTGGATGTAGCCTTGGACGTGTATGTGATCTCATTAGCTTGTTATGGCTGAAAAGCAGTGATGAAGTAATCTCATGGACAAAACACTGTAAAAGATGTTGTCTTGAACTTTACTTAGATGGCTTATTCATAGGGTAGGTCACCAAACTCAGATTACTGAGTGCTGGCAGGAAGTGATCAGTTACGGAGCTGAACTATACAGCCCCATCAAATATAAAGTGGCCACAGAAGCCACAAATGGGTGTGGATCTGCAGTACCCTGCTGCAGCCACTGTAGAGTTCACGGAGCTGTGCAGTTCACTATACAACTGAGCATATCCAGCCGCCACCGATACCGTGAACAGCTGATCAGCTGTGAACCAGGTACCCACCACCAATTGGATATTGATGACCTATTCTAAGGATGTATGGTGCTATGTGGTTCTGTGTAGCGGTGCTGGAAAAAAAGATCAAACAAATATGTCTGTGTTACATTCTGCAGAGAGGAGTTGTGAAGGAGAAAGTGGTCATGGTCGTATGGACTGGACCAAATGCATGACTATGATTATAGAGAATGTCACTGGGTTTATCTGCACTGTATCCACATATAAGGTCTGGAGAGCGCCTGTGTAGAATTATTACTATATGACCTCTCTATAGCAAAAAATATTACATAGGACTGCAGAGGAGTACCTACTAAATTATCCGTACTACGTACTACGTGAGTTATCACTGTATTATACATAACTGCTTGCGGCAGGGTGCCTTTAATGTTGGTTACTATGCTTTTATATTATGAGCGAGGAAATGTCATGTAAATGGGTGAGGTTAGTAAACGGGAGTAAGGCTTGTAAACAACATTTTGCACAGTGGGTGCCGCCTGGCTAGTTGGCAAGGAAGTCTTAGTATCAAGGGTGTCAAAACTTAAACACACAATACTTTCACTCTTTAAAGGATGCCCCGAGGAGATAAAAAAAAAAAGATTCTACTGGCCCTGCCCTCAAACTATAAAGTTCCCCATCCTCACAGTACCAGTAATTCAGTGTGACAGGAGCTGCTCTGTGCTGCACCCCTCCCCTATGGGACATTACATCACACATCAGGGGGCGAGGCCTGACTCATGCTGTTAGTAACAGCCAACCCCTGATCATAACAACTGATTCTCTGCAGTCTGAGAGCAAGGTTCATGGCCACAAACCTGCCACGTCCCCTGCTCTCAGACAAAACAGAAGCAGCTATTATCAGGGTCTGGATGCTACAAACAGCATGGAGCAGGCCAGGCGTGATGTAACGTCCCAGAGGGGAGGGGGAATAGCAAACAGCAGCTTCTGTCACACTGAATTACAGGTAATGTGACGATGGGGAACTGCACTATGTATCTCATCTTTATAGTTCATGAAGGCAGGGCCAGTAGGTGAGTTGTTTTTTTTATCTCCTCAGAGTACCACTTTAAAGGAATAGTGTTGCTTTATGTTTGCTATTTTATGACATTATATCATTTATAAAGTTTAATAACAAAAAGTGCAAAAAACAAAAAAAAAAAAAAACAAACAGTCTTTGTTGTGCATAACAACGAACCAATCACAGCTTTGCATTATGTATACTGCTCTGCTGTGAAAGCCATGCTGTGATTGGTCGATATATTCAAGTTTTTCGTTTAGATAGTTCTAGACATCCACCCCCAAAGATGGTATTTTATGACATCACCTAACACAGAATATAATGGCTCCCAAACACCGGAGTGATGTTTTTCAGATTCCTGAATCCCTGTCCAAGTGTCAGTATGAATATAAAGCAGACGATTTTAAGAAAACTATCTCAGTCAAGGCAGCCATTTTTCCATCTTCATCACCTACTAATTACTTGCTTACTAGACGTTCACACTTTTCAGCATCCACAAGGGAGAGTTGCCAACCACCCAGAATTTCCTGAAAAGTCTGTAAAAATAAGACACTTTTTTCCCTTTCATCCAAAGTAAAAAAAATAAAATAAAAAAAATATATATGACACGTCTGTGATTTCTTTGATGCTGGAGAAACTGGTACAGATTCTGGCTGTATTTATCATCATTTTACAGATCACAGTGAATTGAGTATATTATGCCTATTATATATTCTTTATTACATAAATTTAAAATACATATTAAAACATCATGAATATAAAACTAGTACCGATATCAAAAAATTGTCACCTCCTAAGGAAGAATGGTCAGTCTGAAACGTACGTAGAAGCCTCAGAATCTCTAACTGTATTCCACAGCTATCAGTGAGTGTTCATTGTAATCTATTGCTACTCTTCTGCACTTTATACTTTGTTTTTTTGCACTTAGTTACATCCACACTGATTCATACATATCCTTCTAGGTACATGCACTTTATATGCAGCAGCATTTTTGAAACTTTCCATCAATCTCTATAGGAGTATATTGTGGTCAGTGGAGGGATTTTCCCATGTTACTTTGTGTTTGGCTGTCTATTGCCAGATTAACAAATATGTATATTTGTTTACATTTGCTGCAACATTGTAAAAGGACTATATACTCCCTGCATACTAATTATTCAGCAACAGGTGCTTGAGTTTTTTCTGTGGATTTTTCCTGCTTTCTGTCAAGCAAAAATTTTTGATATACTAGTTTGATATTCAATATATTGAAAATTCTTGTAACCTTTCTGCAGACATTCCCCAGCAAAACCTATGGCAAAAAAAAATTAGCTGTGCGCACACTGCGTTTTTTTCTTAAGAAAATTCTTTCAGTAGATTTTCTTGAGAAAAAGAATGAGCATGTCACTTCTTTTCTGCAACTAACTGCGTTATTCACTCCATTGACTGTAATGTAATCATGAAATCCCGCATGGAATAACACAGGTAGCAAATTCTGTGCGTTTCATTGCGTTTTCCTGCGTTATTTCACGTTTTTCGGGACATAATGTTCATCACACTTCCGTGTGACCTCCGTCGGGTGCCCGTGCAGTCTGTATCCCGCTCCCTGCCAGCCCCGCGGCTGCCCGCACTGCAGTAGCAGCAGCTTCTGACACTGCAGTGCGGGTAGCCGCGGGGATGACTAGCGCTGCTGTCAGGAGGTTAGATGAGATCATTACCTGCTGTGACGATCTCCCGCTCTCCTGACGTCAGCGCTGTCACTGCCTTCCATTGCCCGCCGCGTTCTCACGTCACGTCTCGCAGGCAGCCCGAGACTGTCAATAGCGGTGACGTAACAGGCTCCCCCGATACTGCTGAGAATGCAGCGGGCATAGAAGTCAGTGACAGCGCTGACATCAGGAGAGCAGGAGATCGTCACAGTAGGTAATGATCTCATCTAACCTCCTGACAGCAGCGCTCATTATCCCCTGCAGTGACCTGGGCTGACCTATTGATGTTAGCTCAGGTCACTGCACTGCTCTCCCAGCCAATGGGGAACATTCTGTTCTTCATTGACTGGGACAGTGACTATGGTATGGATCGTCGTGTGACCCCCTTATTGGATTAAGCCGGACATGGATTTGATTGTTCTTTTCAATAAAATGGTGAATGTTTTGGGGAGTGTTTTTTTCAAATAAAACTTTTTTTGTTGTCTATTTTTTTTTTTCTTCTTACTGACTGGGTTTGGTGATGTCAGGTATCTGATAGATGCGTGACATCACTAACCCCAGGGCTTAATGCCAGGTGACATTACACATCTGGTATCAACCCCATATATTACCCAGTTTGCCACCGCACCAGGGCAACGGGATGAGTTGGGGCAAAGCGCCAGGATTGGCACGTCTAACGGATGCGCCATTTCTGGGGCGGCTGTGGCCTGCTATTTTTAGGCTGGGGAGTGTCCAATAACGGTGGACCTCCCTAGTCTGAGAATACCAGACCACAGTTGTCCGCTTTACCTTGGCTGGTGATCCAATTTGGGGGGGACCCCACGTTTTTTGTTTTAAATTATTTATTTAATGTAAAATAACAGCGTGGTGTGCTCTCTGTTTTGGATTACCAGCCAAGGTAAAGCTGCCAGCTGTGGTCTGAAGGCTGCAGCTGTCTGCTTTACCCTAACTGGCTACAAAAGATATGGGGGACCCCACGTCGGGTTTTTTTTATATATATTTTTTTTTAATTCATCTATCCATCTTTCTATCTACCTAACCACTATCTATAAATTATCTATATTATTTATTGCTGTTAAAGCATTAACCCCTTCAGCCCCCGGGCACTTTCCGTTTTTGCGTTTTTGTTTCTTGCTCCCCTTCTTCCGAGATGCGTAACTTTTTTATTTTTCCATCAATCTTGCCATTTGAGGGCTTGTTGTTTGCGAGACGAGTTGTAATTTTAAATGAAACCATAAGTTTTACCATATAGTGTACTGTAAAACAGCAAAAAAATTCCAAGTGCGGAAAAATTGCAAAAAAAAGTGTGATCGTACAATAGTTTTTGGGATATTTTATTCACGGTGTTCACTATATGGTAAAACTGAGGTATCTATGTGATGCCTCAGGTCGGTGCGAGTTTGTAGACACCAAACATGTATAGGTTTACTTGTATCTAAGGGGTTAAAAAAAATTCACAAGCTTGTCCAAAAAACGTGGCGCACGTTTTGCGCCATTTTCCAAAACCCGTAGCGTTCTCATTTTTAAGGATCTGAGGCTCAGTGATGGCTTATTTTTTGCGTCTCGACCTGACGTTTTTAACAGTACCATTTTTGCACAGATGCTACGTTTTGATCGCCTGTTATTGCATTTTGCGCAAAATTTGCGGCGACCGAAAAACGTAATTTTGGCATTTGGAATTTTTTTGCCGCTACGCCGTTTACTGATCAGATTCATTGATTTTATATTTTGATAGATCTGGCATTTCTGAACGCGGCGATACCAAATATGTGTGTATTTTTTTAACCCTTTAATTTTCAATGGGGTGAAAGGGGGGTGATTTGAACTTTTATGTTTTTTTAATTTTTTAAAAACTTTTTCTTTTACTTTTTTTTTATTTTACTAGTCCCCTTAGGGGGCTATAGCGATCAGCAATCCGATCGCTTTGCACTATCTGCAGATCTCAGCTACAGAGCTGAGAACTGCAGATTTGCTGCTTCACTTTCAATGCCGGCTGTATTCCGGCATTGAGAGGAAGTGAGTCATGTTAGCTACAGGCGTCATCACATGACCCTGTGCTACCATGGCAACCGCCGAAAGTCACGTGATCATGTCACGTGACTTCCGGTGGGAGCGGGGTAAGTGACTGTCATGGCGGCGCCCATATACATATCGCTGCCAAGATTTTGGCAGCGAAATGTAAGGGGTTAATGGCCGCGGGTGGAAGAGATTCCACCCGCGGCTAGCAGGCACACATGTCAGCTGTTGATAACAGCTGATATGTGCGCGGATCGCCGCCGCCTTCTGGCGGCAGGGGGCGGGGCTTACCGGCACACGATCCATGACGTACCCAGTACGTCATGGGTAGAGATGAGCGAACCAGTTGTGGTTCGGCTCGAGTTCGGTTCGCCGAACGGAGGTCCCGTTCGAGTTCGGTTCGTCGAACGTTCGACGAACCGAACTCGAACTGCATAGGAAACAATGGCAGGCATTGACAAACACAAAAAAACTCCTAGAAAACACCCTCAAAGGTGTCCAAAAGGTGACAAACAACTCACAACACAACACAAACACATGGGAAAGTGACAAGAACAAATTCTCATGCGAAAACAAAAGAGCGTAACGAGGAAAAAGAGGACGAGACACAGATATAGGCATGGCACGCCCTTCTAAAATCATGTAAAACACCGCAAGGTGACTCCAAGCGGAGTCTCCCTTTTTTCAAAAAATTGTGCCCCACACACACCCACCCATTCAGTGGCAGCACTTGTGCCCTAGTTGTACACTTCACAGCTAGATTTGCATCAAGCACATTCAAAAATACGCCATTGTTAACCGTCCCCAGGATGACCCCGGGGTAGGTAGCAAAGTCTTTCCTGATCCCAGCTCTGTTCATCTTGGATCATTTTTAAAAACAATGTAAGTAAGGGTTACTCCAAGCGGAGTCTCCCTTTTTTCCAAAAATTGGGCCACACAGACACCCCATCAGTGGCAGCACTTGTGCCCTAGTTGCAAACAGGATGTTTTGATTTGCATCAAGCACATTCAAAATCCACAAGCATTTACTCTCCCTAGGATGACACAGGGGTAGTAAATTCCTTCTGGATCCATGACTTGTTCATTTTGATGAACGTTAGTCTGTCCACATTGTCACTGGACAGACGCGTGCGCTTATCTGTCAGCACACACCCAGCAGCACTGAAGACACGTTCAGAGACAACACTGGCAGCTGGACACGACAAAATCTTCAAGGCGTAAGTGGAGAGCTCTGGCCATTTTTCAAGATTTGAAGCCCAAAATGAGCAAGGCTCCATTTGCAAAGTCATGGCATCGATGTTCATTTGCAGATACTCCTGTATCATCCTCTCCAGCCGTTGACTATGTGTCAGACTTGTTGTCTCTGGTGGCCTTGCAAAGGAGGGTCTAAAAAAAAATTATGAAAAGATTCCATAAAATTGCTGTTACCAGTAGCACCAGATAGGGTGCTACTGGTACGGGTAGACTGTTGAAGATGACGAGACCATCCCATGTTTGTCAAGTTACAACTGGGAGATTCACTCCCTGCACCTGCACGGTTGTTTGGTGGAAAAGCCGAGCTAAGATCGAGTAACAGCTTCTGCTGATACTCCTGCATACGTGCGTCCCTTTCTATGGCTGGAATGATGTCACAAAATTTGGACTTGCACCGGGGATCTAATAGTGTGGCAAGCCAGTAGTCATCATCACTTCTAATTTTGACAATACGAGGGTCATGTTGGAGGTAGTGCAGCAAGAAAGCACTCATGTGTCTTGCGCAGCCATGCGGACCAAGTCCACGCTGTGTTTGTGGCATAGAGGTGCTAACCATTCTTTCTTCCTCTGACATCTCCCCCCAACCTCTTTCAACTGAAATTTGACCAAGGTCTCCCTCATCCGCTGAGTCTTCCATGTCCATGGACAGTTCGTCCTCCATTTCTTCATGTTCTCCTGCACCTTCCTCAACATTTCGCCTGCTACCATGCGCTCTTGTTGATCCCTGTCCCCCATGGTCCCATGCTTGGTGATGATGAACGTCTGGACCTTGGAGATGATGTTGTGTCTTGCGCATGTGAATCCTCCTGTAGTTCCTCCCCTTCCTGTTGTCCCACCCCCTGACTCCGAATAGTGTTTAGCGTGAGCTCCAGCATGTAAATGACTGGAATTGTCATGCTGATAATGGCATTGTCAGCGCTAAACATATTCGTCGCCATGTCGAAACTGTGCAGAAGGGTGCATAGGTCCTTGATCTGAGACCACTCCATCAGGGTGATCTTCCCCACCTCTGCATCTCGTTGGCCCAGGCTATAAGTCATGACGTATTGCACCAGGGCTCGGCGGTGCTGCCACAGTCGCTGTAACATGTGGAGAGTCGAATTCCAGCGTGTCGCCACATCGCATTTCAGGCGATGAACCGGCAGGCCGAAAGACTTCTGGAGCGATGCAAGTCGCTCAGCTGCGGCGGTTGAACGGCGGAAGTGAGCAGACAGTTTTCGTGCCCTGGTCAGAAGGCCATCTAGGCCGGGATAGTGTGTTAAAAATTGCTGGACAACAAGGTTCAACACATGAGCCATACAAGGCATGTGTGTCACCTTGCCCAGGCGAAGGGCCGCACCCAGGTTTGCAGCATTGTCGCACACGGCCTTACCAGGCTGCAGGTTGAGTGGAGACAACCATTTATTAAACTCGGACCGCAGAGCTGACCACAACTCCTCAGCTGTGTGACTCCTATTCCCAAGACATGTCAAGCTAAAGACCGCCTGATGCCGTTGCGCTCTGCTGCCAGCATAGTAATGAGGGGTGCGTGATTCCTTCTGCGCAGTGAGAACGCTGGTGGCCTGACCGCTTGGGGCGGAGGTGGAGGACACAGATGAGGTGGAGGAGGCAGAAGCAGTGGCGGAACTTAGACAGACAGAGGATTGACACACAAGTCGTGGGGACGGCAAGACTTGTGCAGCAGACCCTTCACCATCTATCACCATAGTTACCCAGTGCCCAGTCAGCGACATGTAACGTCCCTGTCCATGCTTACTGGTCCAAGTATCGGTGGTGAAATGCACCCGTTCACACACAGAGTTTCTCAAGGAAGCGGTGATGTTGTGTGCGACATGCTGGTGTAGCGAGGGCACACCTTTCTTAGAGAAGTAGTGGCGACTGGGCATCTGGTACTGGGGCACAGCGACAGACATAAGGTCTCTAAAATCCTGTGTGTCCACCAGGCGGAAAGGCAGCATTTCGGTAGCCAAGAGCTTACAGAGGGATAAAGTCAACCTCTTAGCTTTGTCATGGGTCGCAGGAAATGGCCTTTTATTTGTCCACATCTGAGGGACAGAGATCTGGCTGCTGTGTGTAGACGGTGTTGAGTAGGGTGTCCCTGGGAAAATGCAGGTTTGTGAGGAAAGTGCAGGCGGAGACATGAAGTTGCCTTCATCCAACGTTGGTGCTATCGATGTCTGAGAGAGCTGTACACACGCACTTGTTTCCCCTTCCAAACCAACTGACGACCTACCAAGCAAACTGCCTGTTGCGGTTACAGTGGTGGAAGTTGTGCGTGGAAAACCAGGTGTGACAGCTGTCCCCACAGTCCTAGAAGATGAAGAGCGCGCGGATGCACTGGAAGGGGCAGGCCGTGGATGGTTCGCTCCGCTAGGCCGCATTGCAGCACGGTGAGCTTCCCACTGGGACATATGATATTTATTCATGTGACGATTCATGGAAGAAGTTGTCAAACTGCTGAGGTTTTGACCTCTACTAACAGAATCATGACAAATTTTACAGATCACATAATTTGGGCGATCTTTTTCTATGTCAAAAAAGGACCAGGCTAGGCAAGGCTTAGAGGACATGCGACCTGCAGAGCCACGCCGACTAGTGCTCAGAGGCAGAGTGGTGGCTGAGGATGCAGTTGTAGACGTGCTACCAGTACTCCGACTCTGTCCAGGAAGGAGCAAGGTAACTTCGTCATCAGTTGCATCCTCCTCCACCGCCTCTGTTGACCTCCTCGAGTGCCTGACTGTGGGTTGACAGTAGGTGGGATCTAGAACTTCCTCATCAATTGTTGTGTTTGCACTCCCCTCACCCTCAGACCGAGCCTCTTCTTGCCCTGACCGAATATTTAAGTTGTCATCCCAATCTGGTATCTGCGTCTCAGCGTCATCAGTATGTTCCTCATTGTCTATAACCACAGGTGTTACAGTTTGTGACAAAGGGTCAACATTATGCTCAGAAACTTGGTCCTCACGGCCTGAATCAGAGTCACAAAGGTTCTGGGCATCACTGCAGACCATTTCCTGGTCTGTACTCACTGTAGCTTGGGAGCAGACCTCTGATTGCCAGGCTATAGTGTGACTGAACAGCTCTGCAGACTCAGCCATCTCAGTTCCACCATACTGTGCAGGGCTGATGGAGACTTCAGAGCTGGGAGAAAGCAAGTTTGATTGGGATGACAACTCAGAGGACTGGTGTTTTTTGGATGCGGTAGTTGAGGTGGCTTAGAGGGCACTTGTTGGACCACTTGAGATCCATTCAAGCATTTTCCTTTTTTGGTCATCATCTACCTTTGTTCCTGTTGTTCGTGTCCGTAAAAAAGGGAGCACATCGGATTGTCCACGGTAAGTAGTAGACATCTTACTTTTGCTGGTAGATGGTCTATCTTCAGCAGATGTTAATGGAGCTTTGCCACCTTCCCCACGGACAAACCCTTTTTTTCCTTTTCCCACACGCCTCTTCCCCTTTCCACCAGCATCTGTCATTTTGCCACTCATTTTGATTGCAACAAGATTGTGCACTTAAAATGTGGTAGTAAAAATTGAGAGGTGGTGTAGATTGCAGCGGTGGTCTAGCTTTATTAACAGCAGAATAAACAACAATAATTATCCCTGACAATGCAACTACAGCCCTTAAACTGGCAGCATAAATTGCTAGTATAATGGCTTAGTAACAATGCGTTTGAGTGTGCAGTGCAGGCAGACGTGCTGCAAATATCTTTGCACTAGTGGGACTATACAGAAGTCCAATAGCCACGTTTAGGATGCCACTAAGTTCACTCAGTGTTTGCTAGTATAATGGCTTAGTAACAATGAGTTTGAGTGTGCAAAGGGCAGGAGGGTACAGTGGCAGGGTTGTGGGTCTCTGGGTAGAGGAAAGGAAGCCTGCCTTTCTATCCCTCCTAATGGGGAAATGCAGCGAGGAAATCCCTGACCTTAGCTACACAGACGCTGTCATCTTGTGTAGCTGTTAAACTCTGTTTTCACGGACCTGTCACCTATGGCTCTGACCCTGCCGGTATGAGCCCTTAAAAGGACTGATAGAAAGTGCTATCCCTATGCTGTACAGCGCTGTGTATGGAGCGTACACAGCAGTATCGGCTATAGGAGCTGCGCCAGTGATGACTGACACCAAGGACGCAGAAGGCAGATAATGGCGTGCTGGAGGAAAATGTCCGGTTTTATAATGCAGGGACATGTGACATGGACATCCTATCACACATGCCGTTGCTTCTCTGGCTAAAAGTCCACTTAGCTGTGTGTGTCTGGGATTGGCTGACATGCTGGCCCTCCCCACTACGCGCGCGCGCGCTTAGGGAGGGAAGACAAGGAAAAAAAAAAAATGGCGATCGCCATTATCCATACAGCAGTGATCTGAATGCGCTGTTCCCGCACACTATACACTGAAATTTCATAATAGTGTGAGTCACAGATTGACTTACACTATTACAGCGGAAAGCCAGCTAGGAAGTAGCTTGTCTTTTTACTGCTAGAACCGTTCTCGAACGTATCTAGAACTATCGAGCTTTAGCAAAAAGCTCGAGTTCTAGTTCGATCTAGAACAGCCCCCAAAATCACTCAAGCCGCGAACTGGAGAACCTCGAACCGCGCTCAACTCTAGTCATGGGTCGTTAAGGGGTTAAAAAACACAGGGACCAACCTGCAAAAAAATGCACCAAAAAGCGGTAAAAACACCTGCATTTTTTGGTGCGTTATAGGTGCGTTTTTTAACGCAGGTGCACTAATCCTTCACACTCAAGACATTTGTTAAGAAATTTCTTGAGAAAAATCCTTTTTCTAGTACGTACATAGCCAAAAGAAGGAAACTGCCGTAAATAAAGAAAATTCTCCTGAGCCGTCTGCCATCATCAGTTGATGATTGATATAAAATGTCGGCTGTATACAATCCTTTATTGTAAACCTATTCGATTTCTATCAATCAGAAATGATGGTTTTGTTTTTCACTTGTGTGAGGCAAATCCCGGGATATGAAGATGAATTATGACTCCAGTCATAATCCCTCATCACTCCCTGGCAGTGCCCCCCTCCCTTCTTGTTCTCAGTGTTCCACTTACACCTCCATGGCCATGTCCTGTGATATGGAGATGAGGTGGTGTGGGAACAATGGACACAGGATGACTCCCTGCCGTCACCCTGTAGTAGGAGCTGCTATCTAATTAGCAAGGCTCTGGAAGTAGCCAGACAGAACGACTCCAGTAAAAAATGGTTCATATCTCGCAAGCCATATTTCCGATAAATATGGCAACCATAAAAATGGTGTCTCCGCATGCGGACGATGCCGGCACACCCTTTTTATGGGAGCAGGACATTGGGAAATGCCCCAGGCGTGATATCAGCCAATGGGGAACTGGCAGACAGGTCATGAGTCCCCTCGTTCTGTAGCTAAATTCATAACTGTCACAATGAGAGCATTGGCGTCCGCCTACGACGCTCCCAGGCAAAGTTATGGCCCATATTCCATGTTGTGGATTGTCCATAACTCAAGCCAGGGGTGGAGCAGTGCTCCCTCTGAGGTCACTAAGGTAGGAGGGGACCTGGATCTGCCCAGGTTGATAACCCTACTTCGGCCATTTTCCAGTGTTCTTTTCGCTGGGGGCACGTGTAGGAAACATCTGTGGGAAGGATCCTAGAAACCTGGGTACAGCGCCCCCCTGTGGCCAGACGCAACAAGGTAACTGCTGGAACTGTGTATGCCTGTTTGTAACCCATGCTTTGATTGTAACTGTACTCTGACATAACTGTATATTCTGTAGATTCCCTATTGTATATATTGTAGTTTCTAGTGTGCTTTAGGCTGATTAAATTATATAATTAATCTTGGGCTGTTCTGTTATCTCGATCTTGAATCCCACGTCTGTGTGTTCGGCTAATAGTTACCGTAAATCGGTTGGTGGCAGCGAATTGTGCCAAGGATTATTGTGGGGAGGCCAGTGAGATTCGGGGAGATTTTATATATTCCGCCCGCGGAGGTCGGGGGAATATATACCTTACTCTCACCGGGGACCCTTCAATAATCGGCATAAGTAGTATAGCGGCCTCCTTGCTTATTGTCGGGCAATTCCATAATTGGCCTGACTATAAGAGGGGCGCTAGAGAGCGCGTCACGTGCTCTGTCTGTCGGTCGGGAGGTATAAAGGAGGGGTGACCCCCACTTGTTACCCCCCGATTGTGACGTACTGGTAGCCAGCGCGGGGGATTTCTGAGTGACCCCCCCGGTGGTTTGTGACATATTGGTGGCATAGCGGTGGGATCGAGATAATAGTGTGTGTGAGTGTGAGACCCATACTCCCAGACACTAAAGACTGCCTGCAGCAGCTGTGGCTGCTGGGGTCTTCAGACTAGCTCAACACTAGAGTGTCAGAGTGCAGATACTGTAAGGTGTGTGGAGGCATCAGGTGTCAGTTCTGTGTCAGTGACCAAAAGTCTGCAAGAATGGCTGATGGCACCAGGAGCAGAGCTATGCAACTGGCCAATGCTAAGGCAGGAGCCGAAGAGAGGGAGGACGGTGCTGTGGACAGCAATGAGGAGGTTGCCCACGAGTCCTCCAGGAGCTCGACGCCAGAAAACCGTTCTGCCGAGGACATTGCGCAACCTGGCACTGCTGGACAAGATGAGGAGGAGCTCACCCAAGGTTCCTCAACGAGCCAGATGCCAGCCCTCCGCTCTGAAAGGGACAGTGAATCGCCTAGCTCTGCAGCGTGCCGCAGATCACCACGTGCCATTCCACCGAGCCTGGGAGGCTCGGATAGCCTTCTTCAAATGGCTATGGCCCTTCTCCAGGCTGGAGACCAGAAGGGCTACAAGGAACTCCTGGCAGAGCGCAGGGCAGAGCGGCAGGCAGCGCGTGACGCTGAGGCTGCGGAGCGGCACGCAGAGCGTGAGGCTGCGGAGCGAGAGCGGCAGGCAGCGCGTGAAGAGCGAGAGCGACAGGCAGACCGTGACTACCAGCTGCAGCTAGCTCAGCTCCGGCCCTCATCAGCCACATGTGACCTTCGAGACACCAAACTTCCAAAGGTCCGTGTTGAGGACTTCCCAGTGCTGGAGAAGGATGGAGACTTGGACTCTTTCTTGACTGCTTTTGAACGGACTTGCTTGCAGCACCATCTGGACAAGGACCAGTGGGCCAAATACCTGACCCCCCGTTTAAGGGGTAAGGCCCTGGATATCCTTGGGGACTTGCCTGCTGAGGCAGATCAGGGCTACGACACCATCAAGCGGGCCCTGATCCAACAGTACAACCTCACTCCAGAGTCCTACCGCAAGAAGTTCCGGAGCCTACAGAAGGGACCAAAGGACTCCTGGGCTGACCACCGGCGGGCACTTGCCCGAGCTGCCGACCACTGGACCCAAGGCCTGCAGCTTTCCACCGGACCGGAGATCCTGGACTTGTTCATCACGGAGCAACTCTTGTGGAACTGCCCTGAGGATCTCCGCCAGTTCATCAGAGACCAGAAGCCAAAGGGGTCCACGGCTACAGCTGCCCTTGCCGATGACTACACCAACAACCGGGCCCCTGAGGCCAGGAGAGCAGCCACCAGCAGCACCTGGAGAGGGGGTAAGATGAACTCTGCGACTGCCCCACCTGCCCCTAGACTGCAGGGGGTGTCCCCCTCAACTCCCCTCTCCAGGCCCGTGGCAGAGCCAAGACGGTGCCACCAGTGCAACCTACCTGGACACTTCAAGGCCATGTGCCCTCAGCGTCCCAAGGCCCCGGCTCCGTCCCCGTCCCAAGGGCCGCCCAAGGTGTATTGTGTGGGTGGGGGTGGTGGTAGGTCCCTGGACAGCTTCCAACCTGTCACCGTCGGCCGGTCTGTGACCATAGGACTGCGAGACAGCGCCTCGGAGGTGACTCTGGTGCGGCCTGAGATGGTGTCCCCCCAAGACTTGATCCCTGGAAAAACCCTCGCTGTCTCCGGGATTGGAGGCACTGACCCGGCGCTGCCTGTTGCTGACATTTATGTGGACTGGGGCGCAGGGCGAGGGGTGAGGGAGGTGGGGGTAACTGATCGGATCCCTGCAAACGTGCTACTTGGGACAGATTTGGGGCAGATAACCTCCCAGTTTGGGCCCCAACCAAGGGCTGAACCTTCAGCCAGTACTGACATGCCTCCGGACAATGTTAATGTGTTATCTATGAATGATGTAAGGGAGGAGGGAGTGAACTCTGATATTTCTGCTTGCATAGACACCATAGACACACACTCAGCTGCAGCTGTGACAGGGGAGGGGGTCAGAGAAAGGTGTGACGATGCCTCTACAAGTAACCAGCCTGTGAGCTGGGATCTGTTGCCCTCTGCAGGGATAAGCAGAGAGCAGGGTGCTGCAGGGGGAGGACCAGTGTGTGGGGTGGGGGCTACCACAGCAAATGTGGGGTCCCCAGAGATTTCACAGCGGGGTTCTGTTGCTGCAGGAGGGGAACAGGCAGGTGAGATTGGGGCCGGTCCAGGAGCGGAAGTGCTCCCAGGTAAGATCTCGGTGCATGGTTCCCCCACAACCGGGGTGTCAGGAAGCCAGGTAGGTCTGCCTGAACCGGCGACTTGGTCAGGAACGGAGGAGGAGCAGGCACGACCCACGGTCGCAGCGGCTGTGGCCGCTGTCACCCGCAGTGGGAGTGCTGGAAGCCAAGGGGCCTCCCGGAGGTCCGATAGCTCTTCCCCTTCTGACCAAGTGGCAGCCGAGTCAGGTGGAGGCCAGGACACAGGTCCCGGGGTACTGACTGAAGATGTGACAGTCTCGTCGATTCTGGCCACATCTAGTCAGGGGTTTCAGGCAGCGTTAGAAGCTGACGACAGCCTGAAAGCTCTTAAGGAGCAGGCGGCACAGCCTCCCTCGGACTCGGACCCGGAGCGAGTGGTCTGGGACCAAGGACGGCTGTACCGGGCCACGGTCCAGCAGGGTTCACCGGAGGCGTGGCCCAGGGACCGACAGTTGGTGGTACCCTATCCGTTCCGGACGGAGTTGTTGCGGATCGCACATGAGATTCCGATGGCCGGACACCTAGGGATCGCTAAGACCAAGGCCAGGTTAAACCAGCATTTCTACTGGCCAAAAATGGGGGCCGATGTGGCTGCCTACTGCCGTTCGTGTGAAACCTGTCAGAGAGTGGGGAAGGCGGGGCCACGCCCCAAAGCCCCACTGGTATCTCTGCCAATCCTCGATGAGCCTTTCAGGAGGGTGGCTGTGGATCTGGTCGGCCCGCTGGCCATCCCCAGCAGCTCCGGGAAACGCTTCATACTGACGGTAGTGGACTATGCCACCCGGTACCCAGAAGCAGTGGCCTTGTCGTCCATTCGGGCTGACAAGGTGGCCACCGCATTGCTGGAGATTTTCTCCCGAGTGGGTTTTCCCCAGGAAATGCTCACTGACCGGGGGACCCAATTCATGTCCCAGCTGATGGAGGCCCTCTGTAAGCAAGTCCAGGTGCGACATCTGGTGGCCAGCCCGTACCATCCACAGACTAATGGCCTGTGCGAGCGGTTCAATGGCACCTTAAAGCAGATGCTTAAGATGTTGGTCGACTCCCATGGGCGTGACTGGGAGCGGTATCTCCCACACCTGTTATTTGCTTACCGGGAGGTTCCACAGGCCTCAACAGGATTCTCACCGTTTGAGCTCCTGTACGGGCGACGTGTGCGGGGCCCCCTGGCTCTGGTGAAAGAGGCTTGGGAAGGGGATTTGGCCACCCCTGGAGTGTCGGTTATCGAGTATGTCATGCGCTTCCGGGACAAAATGCAGGCCTTGACGCAACTGGTACACGACAATATGGCTCAAGCCCAGGCCGATCAGAAGCGTTGGTACGACCAGAACGCTTGTGAGAGGACCTACCAAGTGGGTCAAGAGGTGTGGGTACTGGTCCCCGTACCACAGGACAAGCTTCAGGCAGCCTGGGAAGGCCCATACCTCGTGTACCAGCAGCTCAACCCTGTGACGTACCTGGTCACCCTGGACCCTGCCCGTGGAAGGCGGAAGCCCTTCCATGTGAACATGATGAAGGCACATCATGAGCGGGAGGCATGTGCGCTCCCCGTGTGCAACCTGCCCGAGGAGGGAGAAGCGGAAACCCTCTTGGATATGCTAGCCCAGGTTAGGGCAGGCGGATCCATTGAGGATGTGGAGGTTGGCCACCAGCTCTTGGAAGACCAACGGTCCCAGCTGTGGGCCACCCTCCTCCCCTTCCAGGGGTTGTTTACCAACCAGCCCGGAAGGACTGACTTGGCTGTCCATCACGTGGACACTGGGGATCATCCCCCGATCCGGCGTTCAGCATATCGGGTCTCCCTGGAGGTGCAGCAACACATGCGCCAGGAGATTGACGAGATGCTGAAGCTGGGGGTGATCCAGGCATCCAACAGCGCTTGGGCCTCGCCTGTAGTCCTCGTCCCTAAGAAGGACCGAACCACTCGGTTCTGCGTGGACTACAGGGGGCTCAATGCGGTCACGGTCGCCGATGCGTACCCAATGCCACGCATCGATGACCTGCTCGATCAGTTGGCCGGGGCTCAGTACCTGACCATCATGGATCTGAGCCGGGGATATTGGCAGATCCCCCTGACTCGCAAGGCCAGGGAACGCTCTGCCTTTATTACCCCATTTGGACTGTACGAGTCCACGGTGATGCCATTCGGGATGAGGAATGCCCCTGCCACTTTCCAGCGGATGGTCAACACCCTGCTCAAGGGACTTGAAGGGTACGCGGCCGCGTACCTGGATGACATTGCCGTCTTCAGTCCCACCTGGGAGGACCACCTAGAGCATCTAGCACAGGTGCTCAGGCGGATCCACCGGGCAGGTTTGACCATCAAGCCGGGAAAGTGTCAGCTGGCCATGAGCGAGGTCCAGTACCTCGGTCACCGGGTAGGCGGGAGAACACTGAAGCCCGAGCCTGAGAAAGTGGAAGCCATCGCATCCTGGCCCACCCCCAGGACCAAGAAGCAGGTGATGTCCTTCTTGGGGACCGCTGGGTACTATAGGAGGTTTGTTCCATGCTATAGTAGCCTGGCAAAGCCCTTGACGGACCTCACCAAGAAGAAGCTGCCCTCTGCAGTCGATTGGACAATGGACTGCGAGACAGCCTTCCGGGCCCTAAAGGACGCCCTGTCCAGCCCGCCCGTGCTACAGGCAGCCGACTTCACGCGGCCGTTTGTAGTACAGACCGACGCCAGTGACTTCGGCCTCGGTGCGGTGCTCAGCCAGGTGGACTCTGCGAGCCAAGAGCACCCGGTCTTGTACCTGAGCAGGAAGCTGTTACCAAGGGAAGTTGCCTATTCCACGATGGAGAAGGAGTGCCTGGCCATAGTGTGGGCCCTGCAGCGTCTGCAACCCTATCTATACGGGCGCCACTTCATCGTGGAGACGGACCACAATCCCCTCAGCTGGTTGCACACCGTCTCTGGGACGAATGGGCGATTGTTGCGATGGAGCCTTGCGCTCCAGCAATACAACTTCACCATTCGCCACAAAAGGGGCCGTGACCACGGTAACGCAGACGGGCTGTCCCGACAAGGAGAGGTCGCGGACGGGCGCACGGGGGAACACCGGAGTGTGCTGCCCCCTAGCGCCCTCAAAAGGGGGGAGGTGTGAGGCAAATCCCGGGATATGAAGATGAATTATGACTCCAGTCATAATCCCTCATCACTCCCTGGCAGTGCCCCCCTCCCTTCTTGTTCTCAGTGTTCCACTTACACCTCCATGGCCATGTCCTGTGATATGGAGATGAGGTGGTGTGGGAACAATGGACACAGGATGACTCCCTGCCGTCACCCTGTAGTAGGAGCTGCTATCTAATTAGCAAGGCTCTGGAAGTAGCCAGACAGAACGACTCCAGTAAAAAATGGTTCATATCTCGCAAGCCATATTTCCGATAAATATGGCAACCATAAAAATGGTGTCTCCGCATGCGGACGATGCCGGCACACCCTTTTTATGGGAGCAGGACATTGGGAAATGCCCCAGGCGTGATATCAGCCAATGGGGAACTGGCAGACAGGTCATGAGTCCCCTCGTTCTGTAGCTAAATTCATAACTGTCACAATGAGAGCATTGGCATCCGCCTACGACGCTCCCAGGCAAAGTTATGGCCCATATTCCATGTTGTGGATTGTCCATAACTCAAGCCAGGGGTGGAGCAGTGCTCCCTCTGAGGTCACTAAGGTAGGAGGGGACCTGGATCTGCCCAGGTTGATAACCCTACTTCGGCCATTTTCCAGTGTTCTTTTCGCTGGGGGCACGTGTAGGAAACATCTGTGGGAAGGATCCTAGAAACCTGGGTACAGCGCCCCCCTGTGGCCAGACGCAACAAGGTAACTGCTGGAACTGTGTATGCCTGTTTGTAACCCATGCTTTGATTGTAACTGTACTCTGACATAACTGTATATTCTGTAGATTCCCTATTGTATATATTGTAGTTTCTAGTGTGCTTTAGGCTGATTAAATTATATAATTAATCTTGGGCTGTTCTGTTATCTCGATCTTGAATCCCACGTCTGTGTGTTCGGCTAATAGTTACCGTAAATCGGTTGGTGGCAGCGAATTGTGCCAAGGATTATTGTGGGGAGGCCAGTGAGATTCGGGGAGATTTTATATATTCCGCCCGCGGAGGTCGGGGGAATATATACCTTACTCTCACCGGGGACCCTTCAATAATCGGCATAAGTAGTATAGCGGCCTCCTTGCTTATTGTCGGGCAATTCCATAATTGGCCTGACTATAAGAGGGGCGCTAGAGAGCGCGTCACGTGCTCTGTCTGTCGGTCGGGAGGTATAAAGGAGGGGTGACCCCCACTTGTTACCCCCCGATTGTGACGTACTGGTAGCCAGCGCGGGGGATTTCTGAGTGACCCCCCCGGTGGTTTGTGACAACTTGCATTATTGGTAAAGCTGAGAGCGGCTGCAGTCACAGAGTCTCCTCTGGAAGTCACACATCAAATACCGTCTTCACAAGTCATTTTTCCAAGAAAGATATTTTCATCTTTGTCTGTCCTTACTTTAAGGCGGGCTTTGCACACTACGACATCGCAGCCCGATGCTGCGATGCCGAGTGCGATAGTGCCCGCCCCCGTCGCAGCAGCGATATGTGGTGATAGCTGGCGTAGCGAAAGTTATCGCTACGCCAGCTTCACACACACACTCACCTGCCGTGCGACGTCCCTGTGGCCGGCGACCTGCCTCCTTGTTAAGGGGGCGGGTCGTGCGGCGTCACTGCGACGTCACACGGCAGGCAGCCAATCAGAGCGGAGGGGCGGAGATGAGCAGGATGTAAACATCCTGCCCACCTCCTTCCTTCCGCATATCCTACGGAAGCCGCAGTGAGGCCGGTAGGAGACGTTCCTCGCTCCTGCGGCTTCACACACAGCGATGTGTGCTGCCGCAGGAGCGAGGAACAACATCGGACTGTCGCGTCAGCGTAATCATGGATTACGCCGACGCTGCACCGATGATACGATTACGACGCTTTTGCGCTCGTTAATCGTATCATCCAGGCTTTACACACTGCGATGTCGCATGCGATGCCGGAAGTGCGTCATTTTCAATTTGACCCCACCGACATCGCACCTGCGATGTCGCAGTGTGCAAAGTGCCCCTAAGTCTCTAGGACCAAGGCTATTCTTCACAGCCAAAAGAAATGAAGGCCATGGGGCAGCGTCATTAAACCTTGCTCCACACACGGCTAAAGCAAAGTCACACTACATTCAATTGAAGTGTTCAAGGAACAACAGACAGAGAGGAGCTAAGAAAGAGTAACTAGAACATTAATATAAAACACTTTTATCACAACATTTACCTCTGGGGTATCAGTGTCGTGTACTGGAGAGTCCGCATCGTCATCATCACTACCTTTTCTTTTCCGTCTGTTTCTCACACTTTGAATAAGGTTCTTGTGGAAGTCACAAATATAAAGGTGTCTTGCCTAAAGAAAACAGAAAAACTATAGCAAGGGTAGAACAAGAGAACATCTAACAATTAGACTCTATGGAGCTGATCACATGTCTGCATTTTTTTTGTAGACTGAATCAGTAAAATGAATAATAAATAAAACAAGTAGAATGTCTGTATTTGGAGATCAGAATCGCCCGTACAGGTCTATGGATCAATGAAAATCACAGGCAGCACATGTACGGCATCCGTGGGCAGTCTGCGTGCTGCCCGGGACTAACATTGTACTGATAGACGTTCCCCCCCCGCCCCCATACGATAGTAAGGGCCAAAACATGAACCAAACACTGACCAACATCAGACAGCTTTTTGCATGTTTAAATGAGGCTTTTGCTTTTAATGGGAGCAGATCTCAGAAGGACAAAGCTTTGCGGTGAGGAGTACAGGCTGCCCCTTGGCTCACATAGTTAGAATAAAATTTGTATTTTATATATATATATAATACAAATTTTATTCTATATATAGATACAGATATAGATATATACAAATATATTCGTATATATACAAATATATTCTATATATATATATATATATATATATTATATATATATATACACATATACAGTTACTCTACAAAATCCTGCCTCCATTAAACTGAATACAGGCTACAAGCTATTAATAGCAACTGTCAGTGGTTGCTATAGGAACAAAATAAACTTAGTATAAGAAGCTTATGTGTGAGGTAATATGATGTCAGTGGAGAGACGGATAGAGGGAGACAGAAAGAGACAGACCTGGAAAGAGACAGCCGGGCAAAGAGACAGCCGGGCAAAGAGACAGCCGGGCAAAAGAGACAGCCGGGCAAAAGAGACAGCCGGGCAAAAGAGACAGCCGGGCAAAAGAGACAGCCGGGCAAAAGAGACAGCCGGGCAAAAGAGACAGCCGGGCAAAAGAGACAGACACACATATAGAGATAGAGAGAGACAAACAGACACAGAGATGGAGACAGATAGAAACAAGCAGACAAAGAAAGACACAGACAGAGAGACAGACAGACCGCGACACACAGTGGCAGTCACTATCCCGGGCAACGCCCGGTTACTACAGCTAGTATATATATGTATATGTATATTACATACACAGTACAGACCAAAATTTGGACACACCTTCTCATTCAAAGACTTTTCTTTATTTTCATGACTCTGAAAATTGTAGATTCACATTGAAGGCATCAAAACTATGAATTAACACATGTGGAATGAAATACTTAAAAAAGTGTGAAAGAACTGAAAATATGTCTTATATTCTAGGTTCTTCAAAGTAGCCACCTTTTGCTTTCATTACTACTTTGCACACTCCTGGCATTTCTTGCCTTATAAATGTGGTTGGGACCATCAGTTGGGTTGTGCAGAAGTCTGGTGCTTGCACAGCTGATAGTCCTACTGAATAGACTGTTAGAATTTGTATTATGGCAAGAAAAAAGCAGCTAAACCCTGCTTTACACGTTGCAATTTCGCATACAATATCGTATGCGATTTGCAACACCCCTATCGTATGTGTGGCACGTTCAATTTGTTGAACGTGCCGCACAAACGATTAACCACCGTCACGCGTACTTACCCGTCCATACGACCTCGATGTGAGCGGCGAACGTCCACTTCCTGGAGTGGGAGGGACGTTCGCCATCACATCGACGTCACGCGGCAGCCGGCCAATAGAAGCGGAGGGGCGGAGATGAGTGGGACGTAAACATCCCGCCCACCTCCTTCCTTCCGCATAGCCGCGGGAGGCATGTAAGATCTGTTCAATGTTCGGGGTGTCACACACTGCGATGTGTGCTGCCTCGGGAACATTGAACAACCTCATATTCAATTCATGTGGAATGAACGACGTGCATGCGATGAATGGATTTTCGTTCAATCGCAATCGCACGTACCTGTCACACACTGCAATGTACCTTAAAATGCCGGATGTGCGTCACTTACGATGTGACCCCGCCGACACATTGTAAGATACATTGCAGCGTGTAAAGCGGGCTTTACAGTCTATTCAGTAGGACTATCAGCTGTGTATCCACCAGACTTCTGCACAACCCAACTGATGGTCCCAACCCCATTTATAAGGCAAGAAATCCCACTTATTAAACCTGAGGGCACACCTGTGAAGTGAAAACCATTTCCGGTGACTACCTCTTGAAGCTCATCAAGAGATTGCCAAGAGTGTGCAAAGCAGTAATCAAAGCAAGAGGTGGCTACTTTGAAGAACCTAGAATACAAGACATATCAGTTGTTGCTCACTTTTTGTTAAGTATTTCATTCCACATGTGTTAATTCATAGTTTTGATGCCTTCAATGTGAATCTGCAAAAGTATGGCCACGTCATTTTTTTTTTTTATCGATAACGCTAGGATTAGGTGTTTGGGGGTTTTATTTATTTTTTTTAATGAATTTAAAAAAAAAAAAAAAAAAAAAAAAAATCGACATGGACTTTGCTCATCGAGCACCCAAGTATTTTACTGCTCATTCATCTCTACTCCTGACCACACAGCCAGCAGAACAAGTAATCAGATCAGCTGACTCCAGTGTCGGCCGATTGCTTGTTCTGTGTCACCTTCATCCATTGCAGCGTGTGCGGGCTGTGAGGTCAGCTGAGTTCGGCCGGCACTGGAGTCGGCTGATCTGAACTAATTTGACATCACAGCCCAGACATGTAGCGATGGATGCAGCGGGACACAGAACAAGTAATCGGCCGACACTTGAGTCCTCAGCTGATCTGAACTCAGCTGAACTCCTGACCACGCAGCCTGCACAAGGTCACATGTGATCGGCAACAGGCAGTGACTGCTGTTAACCTGCATCCATCGCAGCGTGTGCGGGCTGTGAGAGTAGGTGTTCAGCTGACTCCTGATCAGCTGACTCCAGTGCCGCCGATAAATTGTGTCCCACTGCAGAAGGATGTGGTAAAATAACAATTGTGGTTGCATGCGTTGCACATTCAATCCACAGGATCCGGTAATATGCGGTCTGCGTTTTTTTGCCAACCGGCAAAAAAACGCTGATGTGAAAGCACCCTAAGATTCTGTTTGGATTCGCACTACTGCCTTATATAACCTTGGCACTGGACTTATGGCACTGGACTTCGAGGTACGTGTACTATGGGCTCTTTCACACGTCCGTGTTTCCGGTACGTGTGACGCTCGTTTTCACATGTACCGGAGACATGGACAAACATTAAATTCAATGGGTTTGCACACACGTCTATGTGTTCACAAGGACCGTGTGTCCATGTGGAGCACGTGCGTGTCCGTGTGGTCCACACAGTCGCATGTCCATTTCTCTGGCAGCACGGGTGTCACACGGACCACACACTGACGTGATCCATGTGACATCAGTATAACACGTACCAGAGAAACATGTGTCACATAAAAATAAAGAATTTTTATACTTACCTGTCTCTGGCACTACTGTCTCTGCTGTTACTTCTGGGTCCACTTATTATGCTCATTACATATTCACTGCGCTCACCGCGGACCCGGAAGCAACAGCAGCACCAGAGACAGGTAACTATACCAGCTCATGCTGTCCATGTGCTATCCGAATGTCACACAGATAGCAAAGGGACAGCACACGTAAAACACACACATACGCACCTTCACCAAGGACTGTGAAACATGTGTGTGCGTTTTACACGGACATGTGAAAGAGGCCTTACTGTGTGGAATTATATTATGCGCCATATGTGGTTTTTAGTCTTTGAACTCTATTGCAGGATATATTTTTATATTTTTCTTACTTTTTCTACTTTGTCATCTCTCATGTTGTGTACAGATGTTCATTTTGATTTTCACATGAGGCCATTTGTCTTATGCACTAAAGCCCGCTACACACACTTCAATATATCTCACAATCCGTCGTTGGGGTCAAGTTGTAAGTGACGCACATCCGGCATCGTTTGTGAGGTATCTGCGTGTGACACCTACGTGCTATCAGGATTGAACGCAAAACCGTTGATCGCAAACACATCGTATCTTTGACTAGAATTGAGCGCTTTGTTGCACGAACCTAGTCAATTGTAACGTGTGACATCCCTCATACGATTTTGGTGTCTGATGCTATGTGCGCAGGTGTGCGCTCTGCACCGCAGCTTAAAAAAGGTCCGCTTCAGAGCGCAGCTGAAAAGCTGCGTTCTGAAGCGCCTCACAATGTCTGTCATTCACTAATCTCTGTCAGTCGGTCACTATCTCTGTCCCTCACTCTCTGTCCATGTCAGTCTATCCCCCTCTCTCATATACTCACTGATCCCCGATCCCCGGCGCTGCACGGCGTTCACACTGCTCCGGCGGCTTTTACGGTTTTGAAAAAGCCGGCCGCCCATTAAACAAAATCGTATTCCCTGCTATCCCCGCCCACCGGCGCCTATGATTGGTTACAGTGAGACACGCCCCCACGCTGAGTGACAGGTGTCTCACTGCACCCAATCACAGCAGCCGGTGGGCGTGTCTATACTGTGTAGTGAAATAATTAAAAAAAACGGCGTGCGGTCCCCCCCAATTTTAAAACCAGCCAGATAAAGCCATACGGCTGAAGGCTGGTATTCTCAGGATGGGGAGCTCCACGTTATGGGGAGCCCCCCAGCCTAACAATATCAGCCAGCAGCCGCCCAGAATTGCCGCATACATTAGATGCGACAGTTCTGGGACTGTACCCGGCTCTTCCCGATTTGCCCTGGTGCGTTGGCAAATCGGGGTAATAAGGAGTTATTGGCAGCCCATAGCTGGCAATAAATCCTAGATTAATCATGTCAGGCATCTATGAGACACCCTCCATGATTAATCTGTAAATTACAGTAAATAAACACACACACCCGAAAAAATCCTTTATTAGAAATAAAAAACACAAACATATACCCTGGTTCACCACTTTAATCAGCCCCAAAAAGCCCTCCATGTCCGGCGTAATCCAGGATGCTCCAGCGTCGCTTCCAGCGCTGCTGCATGGAGGTGACCGGAGCTGCAGAATACACCGCCGCTCCTGTCACCTCCACGCAGCAACTGAAGACAGCCGCGCGATCGGCTGAGCTGTCACTGAGGTTACCCGCTGTCACTGGATCCAGCGGTGGATGCAGCAGTGGCCGTGAGTAACCTCAGTGACAGCTCAGCTGATCGCGCTACTCACCTCAGTTGCTGCGTGGAGGTGAGAGGAGCGGCGGTGAGTAGCGCGATCAGCTGAGCTGTCACTGAGGTTACCCGCTGTCACTGGATCCAGCGGTGGATGCAGCAGTGGCCGTGAGTAACCTCAGTGACAGCTCAGCTGATCGCGCTACTCACCTCAGTTGCTGCGTGGAGGTGAGAGGAGCGGCGGTGAGTAGCGCGATCAGCTGAGCTGTCACTGAGGTTACCCGCGGCCACTGTTGGATCCAGTGACAGCGGGTAACCTCAGTGACAGCTCAGCCGATCGCGCAGCTGTCTTCAGTTGCTGTGTGGAGGTGACCGGAGTGGCGGTGTCTGATGCAGCTCCGGTCACCTCCATGCAGCAGCGCTGGAAGCGACGCTGGAGCATCCTGGATTACGCCGGACATGGAGGGCTTTTTGGGGCTGATTAAAGTGGTGAACCAGGGTATATGTTTGTGTTTTTTATTTCTAATAAAGGATTTTTTCGGGTGTGTGTGTTTATTTACTGTAATTTACAGATTAATCATGGAGGGTGTCTCATAGATGCCTGACATGATTAATCTAGGATTTATTGGCAGCTATGGGCTGCCAATAACTCCTTATTACCCCGATTTGCCAACGCACCAGGGCAAAAACGGGAAGAGCCGGGTACAGTCCCAGAACTGTCGCATATAATGTATGCGGCAATTCTGGGCGGCTGTTGGCTGATTTTGTTAGGCTGGGGGGCTCCCCATAACGTGGAGCTCCCCATCCTGAGAATACCAGCCTTCAGCCGTATGGCTTTATCTGGCTGGTATTAAAATTGGGGGGAACTGCACGCCGTTTTTTTAAATTATTTAATTATTTATTTCACTGCACAGTATAGACACGCCCACCGGCTGCTGTGATTGGGTGCAGTGTGACACCTGTCACTCAGCGTGGGGGCGTGTCTCACTGTAACCAATCATAGGCGCCGGTGGGCGGGGAAAGCAGGGAATACGAGATTGTTTAATGGGCGGCCGGCTTTTTCAAAATAGTAAAAGCCGCCGGAGCAGTGTGAACGCCGTGCAGCGCCGGGGATCGGTGAGTATATGAGAGAGGGCTGCTCAATTCAGTTACTCAGGAGTTTAGCGGTCACCGGTGAGCCCTTCACAGGTGACCGCTAATCAGGGCGCGACACAGACAGAGCCGCAGCATGACAATGAAGTCGGGGGAAGTTCACCCGAGTTCATTCTGACAGTGCGGCTCTGTCTGTGTCTGCTGTCATCTGCCATTCAGCTCTGCTACATGGCTGTCTGTGTCTGCTGTTAGCGGCCATGTAGCAGAGCTGAATGGCAGATGACATAGTAAAAACGCATCCCTACACATTACACACGTTTGGCAAGTCAATAAATAAAAAAAAAAAAAAAAAAAAAAAAAAAAAAAAAAAAAAAGGGTGCCATATGCATACGTCACAGAACACATGATCTAAAGGATCGCACATAAAATTGATCAATTTAACATAGACTACTAACGCTCGTGTGACAGCAAATGAACGACCTACGTGCAATCTCTTAAGATCCCGTATGCAACCTGGGCGTGTCACATCGCAAATGCGATTGTACAACTAATTGCAACGTGTAAAGCAGGCTTTAGACCACGTGCACACATTAAGTATTTAGTGAGTTTTTTACCTCAGTATTTGTAGTAAAAAAAAAAAAAAAAAAAAAAAAAGAAAATCAGAGGAAAAGTATAATAGAAACACGGCACCACTTCTGGATTTTTTACCCATACCTGGTTGTGTCTTAAACATACGGAGGTAAAAAAATTAATGAAAAGACACAAAAAGAAAACCCATAGAAAAACGCGTATTTTTGCGCAGCTTTTTTCTCGTTAAGAGATGCAGATTTGGTGCAGGAATTTCTGAAACATGCGCATACCCTTACGGTACCACATTCACATTCAGTGAGCCCCTTAGAAAAAGCCATTCTTTTACAAATGTTAGTAAAGGTAGATGGCAAGAAAGGGCCTTGATTGTATGTATATGATGCAGGAGAGAATGAAAAGCCTGAATTCAATGAGTGGTGTATCCCGAATAGCATTGTCTGAAAAAGTCTATTTTAATGACCCCGGCCTGCTAGAACACAACAGAGGTAGGTACATGGGTATTGTACTTGTACTATGGAGCATGCTATCCACAATGACCTCCGCTTGTCTCTTATGCGCAGCCATTCTTGTAGAGCTCGTCACCACCACAAAGTAGAAACTGAGCCAATGCAAATCCACACAATCAAAAGGAATCCGGGAAAAAGACTGCAGTGTTTAGGACAATCCACTAAACTGTGAACATATTCCGCTCTTTCCATATAAAAAGCATTGCACAAAAGGATTAGTATTAATCACAAAAAAGAGAGAGAGGGCGCTCCTGTGTGGGATCTTAATGTACCGAGGTATGTACAATGTGAGGTGCACACTCACCTGATAGTGTTGTACGTCAGGTACAACACTGATATTGGTATTGAAGGGGGATCGCAAGTTCACCGCTCCTTGTCAGCAGGGATCCAGTCCTCCTGACTCCGCAGGACTCTGCTCACACGATCGGGGTTTCCACGTGCAGTGTGCAGCCGCCGGACCGGCGTCTGTTAGCAGCTCCTCCTCCGGGTCGGATGGTCCCGTGATCACAGATGCGGTGATTCCCCAGCCCCTGGTGTTAGATTCAAACGGATAGTACGATCCTGGTTCTGGCTGCAGCAGCCCCGTGAGCTCCCAAAGGGAGATAAAGATGCAAGGAAAAAAAAAAATGCACGGTTTCGCTGCGCTGCTCAGAAAGGTAGTGATAAGGTTATTTGGGATGTAGATTTATTAATTATTTACATGCCACTACGCGTTTCGGGGGTACAACCTCCCCCTTCCTCAGGTAGCTGAGGAAGGGGGAGGTTGTACCCCCGAAACGCGTAGTGGCATGTAAATAATTAATAAATCTACATCCCAAATAACCTTATCACTACCTTTCTGAGCAGCGCAGCGAAACCGTGCATTTTTTTTTCTTTCCTTGTAGTATTAATCACAGTTATAGAACAAACCGAGGTAATCCTTGTGGCCCCAGAGGCACAACTACGGTATAAGCCCCTCAATATAAACCTTGTAATGTGACGCACCATACAGGATACCATGGCACGTTCTCTTGTAAATGCGTGTATACTTCACATTTCGGCAAGAATCACATGTGATTATCACTCCTCTGCTAATTATTATTAACATGTGTAAAAAAGGATCTTCCTGGTGTTAGAGACCTGCAAACAATTAGGAGACCCCATACACAGACATGTGGGAAACCCAATGGAGTCTAATGGATAGCTTACAAAAGTAAGATGTCACCTGTGGGATAGGTTCACATGATGCCTAAGCAAAGTATTTTTTTTTTGGGGGGGGGGGGGGGTTGTAATCTTATATTGGCTGTGCTTTTATTACACAGACACCTGGGGTCCACCAGACTGTACGCTACTCCATTGTGCCACATATAATGGGAGGCTAAGCCAGAACCAGCCATATGCCGTAATGGACCAAGTCTTCAAGAGACAACCCCTTTAATGGGACATAGATAGGTCAAAAAATTATCCACATTACATGTCAATACAGAAAATTCAAATCTGACGTGACATGTTTAATAGATCAATAAATGACAACATGGATTTATCATGGTGACAGACCCCGATATAAGTCATCAGATGCAATATTACAGACAGCAATTCTTTACTATGTGTCACTATTTCTGAGGGTCAATTACCGCATCATATGACCACCTCAAAAAGGCACCCTTACAACGAAGATGTCATTACACGTTTTTACTTTTTAGCAGACAAAATAATGCAAAAGACTATAAAACCATAGAATGAAGGCTATATTCACACAGCAGAAACCTCTGCGACTGCCCCATTTATCTGAATGGATCTTGCAGAAGTCTATCAAATTAAACCTAGACCCAAACAGGTTTATCCAGAGAACGGCAAATACCATGAGGCAGATACTAATTAGGGGAAAAATCCTTCCGACTCCACAAGTGGTTCCCGGATCAACGTCCCATCCCCTAAGGCTACTTTCACACATCCGGCTTGAGCTCTGCGGCTTAATCCGGCTGTGCAAGCTATGCAACGGATGCGGCGAAAACACCGCATCCTTTGCATAAGTTTTTCCCATGCGGCCCGTCCGGTTTTTGCCGCTTGCGGCATGCTACTGAGCATGCGCAGTGGCAAAAACCGCATGCGGCGGCCGGATGAGGTTTTTGCCGCATCGCTCCACATCCGGCCGCCATAGGCATGTATTGAAAAATACGCCGCATCGGCCGAATGCGGCGCGATGCGGTTTTTTTTTGCCGCACGAAAAAACGTGCTAGGCAACGTTCCATCCGGCCGCCGCATCGGCTAAATCTGCCGCATGCGGCAAAAACCGGATGAAACGCAAGGCCTTGCGGCACAATGCGGCACTAATTAAAGTCTATGCAGAAAAAACGCAACCGGCAGCAAAAAAAAAACGGTTGCAATTTTCCTGCAAAGTGCCGGAGTGTGCCGCATTGCAAAAACCGGAGGTGTGAAAGTAGCCTAATCTAGTGGCCATAACCTGTCATATTGGACTTATAATGAATCCAGGCCCTCTTTGTACATTTTCGTGCATTAACCTGATCACGTGGCAGAGATCTATAGTCTCACGGCTCACACTCTACACTATCCATCCCCTCATATTACGGTAGACACCTGTAGGCCAAAAAATCATTCACTCAACAATTACCCTTCTCACCCCCCCATACATAGAAAAACTGCTCAGCCGAGTGCGTCTGTGTCCTCTATGGGGAGAGCGGAGTACGGCCTCACTCGAGGAGGACGGACAGACAGACAAAAGAGGGTGTCTGGATCAGTGTGTTCCCTTTAGGCTGTGTTCCCACTATGACTATTTGATCAGTTATTGATGTTGCAGAATCCTGCACTTATTATGTGAATTAGGCCACGCACATTTTTGATGCTGCAGTTTTTGTCTCTTTCCTGGCATTTGGCAGTGAGAAACCTTTATTGATTCAGTCCTGTGCGGATTACATGGGTTTTCCACAACATAAACGCACATGCATTTTTTTACCTGCGGATATTCTGAATCTAATTCAATTCTATGGGGAAAATCCGCACAAACAGCGCACGCACAGGAGAAACGGACATGCTGTGGATATGAATCTCGCACCGCAGGTAAAAAAAAAAAAAGTGCAGTGGGCAGGAAAATCCCATCCACTTTGCTGGAACTGTAAGATGCTGCGTTTTTGCCCAGCAAAAATATACAGCGTCAAAAGCTCATGGTGGGAACACAGGCGTACAGCTCAGTAATGGCTGCAAGGAGGGGAGGAGGCCGCGGCTGCTCAAATGTTATATCCACCCCGACACAAAGTCCAGTATGGAAAAAAAAAATAAAAATACTTTTTAATCCAATTGTATATATACACTAGCTGTAGTACCCAGGCATTGCCCGGGATAGTAACTGTCTGTCTCTCTCCCAGTCTCTGTCTGTGTGTCGCTGTCTCTTTCTTTGTCTGTCTGTGTCTATGTCTCTGTCTGACTATTTCTATCTCTGTCTGTATTTGTATCAGTCTATCTGGCTTCATCTCTGTGTCTGTCTGTCTCTTTCCCCGTCTGTCTCTTTTCAGTCTGTCTTGGTCTGTCTCTTTACACGGACTGTCTCTTTCCCCGGGCTGTCTCTTTCCAAATAAAGTAAATAGCTACTAGGAAACCACTGCTAAGGACAGGCAATAAGCAGAAAAGACTTGTTTGGGCTAAAGAACACAAGGAATGGACATTAGACCAGTGGAAACCTGTGTTTTGGTCTGATGAGTCCAAATTTGAGATCTTTGGATCCAACCACCGTGTCTTTGTAGAAAAGTTGACCAGATGGGCTCTACATGGCTGGTTCCCACCGTGAAGCATAGAGGAGGAGGTGTGATGGTGTGGGGGTGCTTTGCTGGTGACACTGTTGGGGATTTATTCAAAATTGAAGGCATACTGAACCAGCATGCCTACCACAGCATCTTGAAGTGGCGTGCTATGCCATCCGGTTTGTGTTTAGTTGGACCATCATTTATTTTTCAACAGCACAATGACCCCAAACACACCTCCAGGCTGTGGAAGGGCTATTTGACTAAGAAGGAGAGTGATGGGGTGCTACGCCAGATAACCTGGTCTCCACAGTCACCAGACCTGAACCTAATCGAGATGGTTTGGGGTGAGCTGGACCGCAGAGAGAAGGCAAAAGGGCCAAAAGCAGTGTGAAAGACTGGTGGAAAGCAGCCAAGACGCATGAAAGCTGGGATTAAAAATCATGGTTCCACAAAATATTGATTTCTGAACTCTTCATGAGTTTAAACATTATTAGCATTGTTGTTTGTAAATGATTATGAACTTGTTTTCTTTGCATTATTTGAGGTCTGGAAGCAATGCATTGTTTTGTTATTTTGACCATTTCTCATTTTCAGAAAATAAATACAAATTTATCGCTTGGAAATTCGGAGACGTTTTCAGTAGTTTATTGAACAAAAAAAAAACAATTTACATTTCACTCAAAAATATATCTATAAAGAGAAAAATCAATCTCAAGTTTTGCCAGAGCTGTATATATGTGAGCCCCAAAGGGGAGTGTTGCCAATGTATGTAAATGGCGAGATATGAGTGAATAAATATTACTGTACATAACAATCCCGGGTTTGTCCTATCTAGTAATGGCACTCCGGTGACATGGATGCCATCTGACTCATATCCTTTCTTTGGATGTCACTTTGGGTGAGATTCACTTATAAATCAGGTCAAAACCAGACTTTTTTTGTGTTGTGGGAACTTGCTTTGTACATGCCCCATAATCTCCCTGACTTGTAATAAACACGGCACATGGCACGATGCTGAAGTTGGTTTCTTATTCGTCCAGTTTCTTATTCGGGGCTGAAGTTGGTTTCTTATTCGTCAGTTTCTTATTCGGCAATTTAGTTTTTTCAGTTTATGCATTTATCAACAAAAATGACACATAACAATAATAAAATACAATGCACTGATGAGCCCTAATATACATACACTCAAAACCAGCTGCGAAAATTAAAAAACTGGCAAAAAAATGGGCATCAAAGTGGGCACCAAAGTATGTTAGTGAAAGGGTTAAATGGCTTTGGGCCACTGATCTAACACCACAATTGCATATCTAGTGATGCCTCTAATCAAACTCAAGTGTCTCCAGCCTGGCCCAAAGGGGTTCTGGGCATCAAAACTGGCATCAAAGTGGGCACACAGCCAATTTTCACAGATTTGAATAAGTAACTGGTGTTTTTGAGGGGTTAAATGGCTTTGGGTCACTGATCTCACACCACATTTACATACCTAGTGATGCCACACATCAAATTCAGATCACTACAGCCTGGCCCAAAAAGGTTCTGGGCATCAGAACTGGCATCAAAGTGGGCAAAACCCCAGTTTTCACAGATTTGAATAAGTAACCAGTGTTTTTGAGGGTTTAAATGGCTTTGGGCCACTGACCTCACACCACATTTACATACCTAGTGATGACACACATAAAATTCAGATCACTCCAGCCTGGCCCAAACAGGTTCTGGGCATCAGAACTGGTATCAAGATGGGCAAAACCCCAGTTTTCACAGATTTGAATAAGTAACCAGTGTTTTTGAGGGGTTAAATGGCTTTGGGCCACTGATCTGACACCACATTTACATACCTAGTGATGACACACATAAAATTCAGATCACTTTAGCCTGGCCCAAACAGGTTCTGGGCATCAGAACTGGCATCAAAGTGGGCAAAACCCACTTTTCACAGATTTGAATAAGTAACCAGTGTTTTTGAGGGGTTAAATGGCTTTGGGCCACTGATCTCACACCACATATACATACCTAGTGATGCCACACATCAAATTCAGATCACTCCAGCCTGGCCTAAACAGGTTCTGGGCATCAGAACTGGCATCAAAATGGGCAAAACCCCAGTTTTCACAGATTTGAATAAGTAACCAGTGTTTTGAGGGGTTAAATGGCTTTGGGCCACTGACCTCACACCACATTTACATACCTAGTGATGCCACACATAAAATTCAGATCACTTTAGCCTGGCCCAAACAGGTTCTGGGCATCAGAACTGGCATCAAAGTGGTAAAAATCCCAGTTTTCACAGATTTGAATAAGTAACTGGTGTTTTTGAAGGGTTAAATGGCTTTGGGCCACTGATCTCACACCACATTTACATACCTAGTGATGCCACACATCAAATTCAGATCACTTTAGCCTGGCCCAAACAGGTTCTGGGCATCAGAACTGGCATCAAAGTGGTAAAAATCCCACTTTTCACAGATTTGAATAAGTAACTGGTGTTTTTGAAGGGTTAAATGGCTTTGGGCCACTGATCTCACACCACATTTACATACCCAGTGATACCACACATCAAATTCAGATCACTCCAGCCTGGCCCAAACAGGTTCTGGGCATCAGAACTGGTATCAAGATGGGCAAAACCCCAGTTTTCACAGATTTGAATAAGTAACCAGTGTTTTTGAGGGGTTAAATGGCTTTGGGCCACTGATCTGACACCACATTTACATACCTAGTGATGACACACATCAAATTCAGATCACTCCAGCCTGGCCCAAACAGGTTCTGGGCATCATAACTGGCATCAAAGTGGGCAAAACCCACTTTTCACAGATTTGAATAAGTAACCAGTGTTTTTGAGGGGTTAAATGGCTTTGGGCCACTGATCTCACACAATATTTGCATACCTAGTGATGCCACACATCAAATTCAGATCACTCCAGCCTGGCCCAAACAGGTTCTGGGCATCAGAACTGGCATCAAAGTGGGCAAAACCCACTTTTCACAAATTTGAATAAGTAACCAGTGTTTTTGAGGGGTTAAATGGCTTTGGGCCACTGACCTCACACCACATTTACATACCTAGTGATGCCACACATCAAATTCAGATCACTTTAGCCTGGCCCAAACAGGTTCTGGGCATCAGAACTGGCATCAAAGTGGGCAAAACCCACTTTTCACAGATTTGAATAAGTAACCAGTGTTTTTGAGAGGTTAAATGGCTTTGGGCCACTGATCTCACACCACATATACATACCTAGTGATGCCACACATCAAATTCAGATCACTCCAGCCTGGCCTAAACAGGTTCTGGGCATCAGAACTGGCATCAAAATGGGCAAAACCCCAGTTTTCACAGATTTGAATAAGTAACCAGTGTTTTGAGGGGTTAAATGGCTTTGGGCCACTGACCTCACACCACATTTACATACCCAGTGATACCACACATCAAATTCAGATCACTTTAGCCTGGCCCAAACAGGTTCTGGGCATCAGAACTGGCATCAAAGTGGTAAAAATCCCACTTTTCACAGATTTGAATAAGTAACTGGTGTTTTTGAAGGGTTAAATGGCTTTGGGCCACTGATCTCACACCACATTTACATACCCAGTGATACCACACATCAAATTCAGATCACTCCAGCCTGGCCCAAACAGGTTCTGGGCATCAGAACTGGTATCAAGATGGGCAAAACCCCAGTTTTCACAGATTTGAATAAGTAACCAGTGTTTTTGAGGGGTTAAATGGCTTTGGGCCACTGATCTGACACCACATTTACATACCTAGTGATGACACACATCAAATTCAGATCACTCCAGCCTGGCCCAAACAGGTTCTGGGCATCATAACTGGCATCAAAGTGGGCAAAACCCACTTTTCACAGATTTGAATAAGTAACCAGTGTTTTTGAGGGGTTAAATGGCTTTGGGCCACTGATCTCACACAATATTTGCATACCTAGTGATGCCACACATCAAATTCAGATCACTCCAGCCTGGCCCAAACAGGTTCTGGGCATCAGAACTGGCATCAAAGTGGGCAAAACCCACTTTTCACAAATTTGAATAAGTAACCAGTGTTTTTGAGGGGTTAAATGGCTTTGGGCCACTGACCTCACACCACATTTACATACCTAGTGATGACACACATCAAATTCAGATCACTACAGCCTGGCCCAAACAGGTTCTGGGCATCAGAACTGGCATCAAAGTGGGCAAAACCCACTTTTCACAGATTTGAATAAGTAACCAGTGTTTTTGAGGGGTTAAATGGCTTTGGGCCACTGACCTCACACCATATTTACATACCTAGTGATGACACACATAAAATTCAGATCACTTTAGCCTGGCCCAAACAGGTTCTGGGCATCAGAACTGGCATCAAAGTGGGCAAAACCCACTTTTCACAGATTTGAATAAGTAACTGGTGTTTTTGAGGGGTTAAATGGCTTTGGGCCACTGATCTCACACCACATTTACATACCTAGTGATGCCACACATCAAATTCAGATCACTTCTGCCTGGCCCAAACAGGTTCTGGGCATCAGAACTGGCATCAAAGTGGGCAAAACCCACTTTTCACAGATTTGAATAAGTAACTGGTGTTTTTGAGGGGTTAAATGGCTTTGGGCCACTGATCTCACACCACATTTACATACCTAGTGATGCCACACATCAAATTCAGATCACTTTAGCCTGGCCCAAACAGGTTCTGGGCATCAGAACTGGCATCAAAGTGGTAAAAATCCCAGTTTTCACAGATTTGAATAAGTAACTGGTGTTTTTGAGGGGTTAAATGGCTTTGGGCCACTGACCTCACACCACATTTACATACCTAGTGATGCCACACATCAAATTCAGATCACTCCAGCCTGGCCCAAACAGGTTCTGGGCATCAGAACTGGCATCAAAGTGGGCAAAACCCCAGTTTTCACAGATTTGAATAAGTAACTGGTGTTTTTGAAGGGTTAAATGGCTTTGGGCCACTGACCTCACACCACATTTACATACCCAGTGATACCACACATCAAATTCAGATCACTCCAGCCTGGTCCAAACAGGTTCTGGGCATCAGAACTGGTATCAAGATGGGCAAAACCCCAGTTTTCACAGATTTGAATAAGTAACCAGTGTTTTTGAGGGGTTAAATGGCTTTGGGCCACTGATCTGACACCACATTTACATATCCAGTGATGACACACATCAAATTCAGATCACTCCAGCCTGGCCCAAACAGGTTCTGGGCATCAGAACTGGCATCAAAGTGGGCAAAACCCACTTTTCACAGATTTGAATAAGTAACCAGTGTTTTTGAGGGGTTAAATGGCTTTGGGCCACTGATCTCACACAACATTTACATACCTAGTGATGCCACACATCAAATTCAGATCACTCCAGCCTGGCCCAAACAGGTTCTGGGCATCAGAACTGGCATCAAAGTGGGCAAAACCCACTTTTCACAAATTTGAATAAGTAACCAGTGTTTTTGAGGGGTTAAATGGCTTTGGGCCACTGACCTCACACCACATTTACATACCTAGTGATGACACACATCAAATTCAGATCACTCCAGCCTGGCCCAAACAGGTTCTGGGCATCAGAACTGGCATCAAAGTGGGCAAAACCCACTTTTCACAGATTTGAATAAGTAACCAGTGTTTTTGAGGGGTTAAATGGCTTTGGGCCACTGACCTCACACCACATTTACATACCTAGTGATGACACACATCAAATTCAGATCACTCCAGCCTGGCCCAAACAGGTTCTGGGCATCAGAACTGGCATCAAAGTGGGCAAAACCCACTTTTCACAGATTTGAATAAGTAACCAGTGTTTTTGAGGGGTTAAATGGCTTTGGGCCACTGACCTCACACCATATTTACATACCTAGTGATGACACACATAAAATTCAGATCACTTCTGCCTGGCCCAAACAGGTTCTGGGCATCAGAACTGGCATCAAAGTGGGCAAAACCCACTTTTCACAGATTTGAATAAGTAACTGGTGTTTTTGAGGGGTTAAATGGCTTTGGGCCACTGATCTCACACCACATTTACATACCTAGTGATGCCACACATCAAATTCAGATCACTTTAGCCTGGCCCAAACAGGTTCTGGGCATCAGAACTGGCATCAAAGTGGTAAAAATCCCAGTTTTCACAGATTTGAATAAGTAACTGGTGTTTTTGAAGGGTTAAATGGCTTTGGGCCACTGATCTCACACCACATTTACATACCTAGTGATGCCACACATCAAATTCAGATCACTTTAGCCTGGCCCAAACAGGTTCTGGGCATCAGAACTGGCATCAAAGTGGTAAAAATCCCAGTTTTCACAGATTTGAATAAGTAACTGGTGTTTTTGAGGGGTTAAATGGCTTTGGGCCACTGACCTCACACCACATTTACATACCTAGTGATGCCACACATCAAATTCAGATCACTCCAGCCTGGCCCAAACAGGTTCTAGGCATCAGAACTGGCATCAAAGTGGGCAAAACCCCAGTTTTCACAGATTTGAATAAGTAACTGGTGTTTTTGAAGGGTTAAATGGCTTTGGGCCACTGACCTCACACCACATTTACATACCCAGTGATACCACACATCAAATTCAGATCACTCCAGCCTGGTCCAAACAGGTTCTGGGCATCAGAACTGGTATCAAGATGGGCAAAACCCCAGTTTTCACAGATTTGAATAAGTAACCAGTGTTTTTGAGGGGTTAAATGGCTTTGGGCCACTGATCTGACACCACATTTACATATCCAGTGATGACACACATCAAATTCAGATCACTCCAGCCAGGCCCAAACAGGTTCTGGGCATCAGAACTGGCATCAAAGTGGGCAAAACCCACTTTTCACAGATTTGAATAAGTAACCAGTGTTTTTGAGGGGTTAAATGGCTTTGGGCCACTGATCTCACACAACATTTACATACCTAGTGATGCCACACATCAAATTCAGATCACTCCAGCCTGGCCCAAACAGGTTCTGGGCATCAGAACTGGCATCAAAGTGGGCAAAACCCACTTTTCACAAATTTGAATAAGTAACCAGTGTTTTTGAGGGGTTAAATGGCTTTGGGCCACTGACCTCACACCACATGTACATACCTAGTGATGCCACACATCAAATTCAGATCACTTTAGCCTGGCCCAAACAGGTTCTGGGCATCAGAACTGGCATCAAAGTGGGCAAAACCCACTTTTCACAGATTTGAATAAGTAACCAGTGTTTTTGAGAGGTTAAATGGCTTTGGGCCACTGATCTCACACCACATATACATACCTAGTGATGCCACACATCAAATTCAGATCACTCCAGCCTGGCCTAAACAGGTTCTGGGCATCAGAACTGGCATCAAAATGGGCAAAACCCCAGTTTTCACAGATTTGAATAAGTAACCAGTGTTTTGAGGGGTTAAATGGCTTTGGGCCACTGACCTCACACCACATTTACATACCTAGTGATGCCACACATAAAATTCAGATCACTTTAGCCTGGCCCAAACAGGTTCTGGGCATCAGAACTGGCATCAAAGTGGTAAAAATCCCAGTTTTCACAGATTTGAATAAGTAACTGGTGTTTTTGAAGGGTTAAATGGCTTTGGGCCACTGATCTCACACCACATTTACATACCTAGTGATGCCACACATCAAATTCAGATCACTTTAGCCTGGCCCAAACAGGTTCTGGGCATCAGAACTGGCATCAAAGTGGTAAAAATCCCACTTTTCACAGATTTGAATAAGTAACTGGTGTTTTTGAAGGGTTAAATGGCTTTGGGCCACTGATCTCACACCACATTTACATACCCAGTGATACCACACATCAAATTCAGATCACTCCAGCCTGGCCCAAACAGGTTCTGGGCATCAGAACTGGCATCAAAGTGGGCAAAACCCACTTTTCACAAATTTGAATAAGTAACCAGTGTTTTTGAGGGGTTAAATGGCTTTGGGCCACTGACCTCACACCACATTTACATACCTAGTGATGACACACATCAAATTCAGATCACTACAGCCTGGCCCAAACAGGTTCTGGGCATCAGAACTGGCATCAAAGTGGGCAAAACCCACTTTTCACAGATTTGAATAAGTAACCAGTGTTTTTGAGGGGTTAAATGGCTTTGGGCCACTGACCTCACACCATATTTACATACCTAGTGATGACACACATAAAATTCAGATCACTTTAGCCTGGCCCAAACAGGTTCTGGGCATCAGAACTGGCATCAAAGTGGGCAAAACCCACTTTTCACAGATTTGAATAAGTAACTGGTGTTTTTGAGGGGTTAAATGGCTTTGGGCCACTGATCTCACACCACATTTACATACCTAGTGATGCCACACATCAAATTCAGATCACTTCTGCCTGGCCCAAACAGGTTCTGGGCATCAGAACTGGCATCAAAGTGGGCAAAACCCACTTTTCACAGATTTGAATAAGTAACTGGTGTTTTTGAGGGGTTAAATGGCTTTGGGCCACTGATCTCACACCACATTTACATACCTAGTGATGCCACACATCAAATTCAGATCACTTTAGCCTGGCCCAAACAGGTTCTGGGCATCAGAACTGGCATCAAAGTGGTAAAAATCCCAGTTTTCACAGATTTGAATAAGTAACTGGTGTTTTTGAAGGGTTAAATGGCTTTGGGCCACTGATCTCACACCACATTTACATACCTAGTGATGCCACACATCAAATTCAGATCACTTTAGCCTGGCCCAAACAGGTTCTGGGCATCAGAACTGGCATCAAAGTGGTAAAAATCCCAGTTTTCACAGATTTGAATAAGTAACTGGTGTTTTTGAGGGGTTAAATGGCTTTGGGCCACTGACCTCACACCACATTTACATACCTAGTGATGCCACACATCAAATTCAGATCACTCCAGCCTGGCCCAAACAGGTTCTGGGCATCAGAACTGGCATCAAAGTGGGCAAAACCCCAGTTTTCACAGATTTGAATAAGTAACTGGTGTTTTTGAAGGGTTAAATGGCTTTGGGCCACTGACCTCACACCACATTTACATACCCAGTGATACCACACATCAAATTCAGATCACTCCAGCCTGGTCCAAACAGGTTCTGGGCATCAGAACTGGTATCAAGATGGGCAAAACCCCAGTTTTCACAGATTTGAATAAGTAACCAGTGTTTTTGAGGGGTTAAATGGCTTTGGGCCACTGATCTGACACCACATTTACATATCCAGTGATGACACACATCAAATTCAGATCACTCCAGCCTGGCCCAAACAGGTTCTGGGCATCAGAACTGGCATCAAAGTGGGCAAAACCCACTTTTCACAGATTTGAATAAGTAACCAGTGTTTTTGAGGGGTTAAATGGCTTTGGGCCACTGATCTCACACAACATTTACATACCTAGTGATGCCACACATCAAATTCAGATCACTCCAGCCTGGCCCAAACAGGTTCTGGGCATCAGAACTGGCATCAAAGTGGGCAAAACCCACTTTTCACAAATTTGAATAAGTAACCAGTGTTTTTGAGGGGTTAAATGGCTTTGGGCCACTGACCTCACACCACATTTACATACCTAGTGATGACACACATCAAATTCAGATCACTACAGCCTGGCCCAAACAGGTTCTGGGCATCAGAACTGGCATCAAAGTGGGCAAAACCCACTTTTCACAGATTTGAATAAGTAACCAGTGTTTTTGAGGGGTTAAATGGCTTTGGGCCACTGACCTCACACCATATTTACATACCTAGTGATGACACACATAAAATTCAGATCACTTTAGCCTGGCCCAAACAGGTTCTGGGCATCAGAACTGGCATCAAAGTGGGCAAAACCCACTTTTCACAGATTTGAATAAGTAACCAGTGTTTTTGAGGGGTTAAATGGCTTTGGGCCACTGACCTCACACCACATTTACATACCTAGTGATGACACACATAAAATTCAGATCACTTTAGCCTGGCCCAAACAGGTTCTGGGCATCAGAACTGGCATCAAAGTGGTAAAAATCCCAGTTTTCACAGATTTGAATAAGTAACTGGTGTTTTTGAAGGGTTAAATGGCTTTGGGCCACTGATCTCACACCACATTTACATACCTAGTGATGCCACACATCAAATTCAGATCACTTTAGCCTAGCCCAAACAGGTTCTGGGCATCAGAACTGGCATCAAAGTGGTAAAAATCCCAGTTTTCACAGATTTGAATAAGTAACTGGTGTTTTTGAAGGGTTAAATGGCTTTGGGCCACTGACCTCACACCACATTTACATACCTAGTGATGCCACACATCAAATTCAGATCACTCCAGCCTGGCCCAAACAGGCTGGAGTGATCTGAATTTGATGTATGGCATCACTAGGTATGTAAATGTGGTGTGAGATCAGTGGCCCAAAGCCATTTAACCCCTCAAAAACACCAGTTACTTATTCAAATCTGTGAAAACTGGGGTTTTGCCCACTTTGATGCCAGTTATGATGCCCAGAACCTGTTTGGGCCAGGCTAAAGTGATCTGAATTTGATGTGTGGCATCACTAGGTATGTAAATGTGGTGTGAAATCAGTGGCCCAAAGCCATTTAACCCCTCAAAAACACTGGTTACTTATTCAAATCTGTGAAAAGTGGGTTTTGCCCACTTTGATGCCAGTTCTGATGCCCAGAACCTGTTTGGGCCAGGCTGGAGTGATATGAATTTGATCTGGGGCATCACTAGGTATGTAAATGTGGTGTGAAATCAGTGGCCCAAAGCCATTTAACCCCTCAAAAACACTGGTTACTTATTCAAATCTGTGAAAAGTGGGTTTTGCCCACTTTGATGCCAGTTCTGATGCCCAGAACCTGTTTGGGCCAGACTGGAGTGATCTGAATTTGATGTGTGGCAGCACTAGGTATGTAAATGTGGTGTGAGATCAGTGGTGCAAAGACATTTAACCCGTCAAAAACACCAGTTACTTATTCAAATCTGTGAAAAGTGGGTTTTGCCCACTTTGATGCCAGTTCTGATGCCCAGAACCTGTTTGGGCCAGGCTGGAGTGATCTGAATTTGATGTGCAGCATCACTAGGTATGTAAATGTAGTGTCAGATCAGTGGCCCAAAGCCATTTAACCCCTCAAAAACACTGGTTACTTATTCAAATCTGTGAAAAGTGGGTTTTGCCCACTTTGATGCCAGTTCTGATGCCCAGAACCTGTTTGGGCCAGGCTGGAGTGATCTGAATTTGATGTGTGGCAACACTAGGTATGTAAATGTGGTGTCAGATCAGTGGCCCAAAGCCATTTAACCCCTCAAAAAACACTGGTTACTTATTCAAATCTGTGAAAACTGGGGTTTTGCCCACTTTGATGCCAGTTCTGATGCCCAGAACCTGTTTGGGCCAGGCTGGAGTGATCTGAATTTGATGTGTGTCATCACTAGGTATGTAAATGTGGTGTGAGATCAGTGGCCCAAAGCCATTTAACCCCTCAAAAACACTGGTTACTTATTCAAATCTGTGAAAAGTGGGTTTTGCCCACTTTGATGCCAGTTCTGATGCCCAGAACCTGTTTGGGCCAGGCTGGAGTGATCTGAATTTGTTGTGTGGCAGCACTAGGTATGTAAATGTGGTGTGAGATCAGTGGCCCAAAGACATTTAACCCCTCAAAAACACCAGTTACTTATTCAAATCTGTGAAAACTGGGGTTTTGCCCACTTTGATGCCAGTTCTGATGCCCAGAACCTGTTTGGGCCAGGCTGGAGTGATCTGAATTTGATGTGCGGCATAACTAGGTATGTAAATGTGGTGTCAGATCAGTGGCCCAAAGCCATTTAACCCCTCAAAAACACTGGTTACTTATTCAAATCTGTGAAAAGTGGGTTTTGCCCACTTTGATGCCAGTTCTGATACCCAGAACCTGTTTGGGCCAGGCTGGAGTGATCTGAATTTGATGTGTGTCATCACTAGGTATGTAAATGTGGTGTGAGGTCAGTGGCCCAAAGCCATTTAACCCTTCAAAAACACCTGTTATTTATTCAAATCTGTGAAAACTGGGATTTTTACCACATTGATGCCAGTTCTGATGCCCAGAACCTGTTTGGGCCAGGCTGAAGTGATCTAAATTTGATGTGTGGCATCACTAGGTATGTAAATGTGGTGTGAGATCAGTGGCCCAAAGCCATTTAACCCCTCAAAAACACTGGTTACTTATTCAAATCTGTGAAAAGTGGGTTTTGCCCACTTTGATGCCAGTTCTGATGCCCAGAACCTGTTTGGGCCAGGCTAAAGTGATCTGAATTTTATGTGTGTCATCCCTAGGTATGTAAATGTGGTGTGAGATCAGTGGTGCAAAGACATTTAACCCCTCAAAAACACCAGTTACTTATTCAAATCTGTGAAAACTGGGGTTTTGCCCACTTTGATGCCAGTTCTGATGCCCAGAACCTGTTTGGGCCAGGCTGGAGTGATCTGAATTTGATGTGTGGCATCACTAGGTATGTAAATGTGGTGTCAGATCAGTGGCCCAAAGCCATTTAACCCCTCAAAAACACTGGTTACTTATTCAAATCTGTGAAAAGTGGGTTTTGCCCACTTTGATGCCAGTTCTGATACCCAGAACCTGTTTGGGCCAGGCTGGAGTGATCTGAATTTGATGTGTGGCATCACTAGGTATGTAAATGTGGTGTGAGATCAGTGGCCCAAAGCCATTTAACCCCTCAAAAACACTGGTTACTTATTCAAATCTGTGAAAAGTGGGTTTTGCCCACTTTGATGCCAGTTCTGATGCCCAGAACCTGTTTGGGCCAGGCTGGAGTGATCTGAATGTGATGTGTGGCATCACTAGGTATGTAAATGTGGTGTGAGATCAGTGGCCCAAAGCCATTTAACCCCTCAAAAACACTGGTTACTTATTCAAATCTGTGAAAACTGGGATTTTTACCACTTTGATGCCAGTTCTGATGCCCAGAACCTGTTTGGGCCAGGCTGGAGTGATCTGAATTTGATGTGTGGCATCACTAGGTATGTAAATGTGGTGTGAGGTCAGTGGCCCAAAGCCATTTAACCCTCAAAAACACTGGTTACTTATTCAAATCTGTGAAAACTGGGTTTTTGCCCACTTTGATGCCAGTTCTGATGCCCAGAACCTGTTTGGGCCAGGCTGGAGTGATCTGAATTTTATGTGTGTCATCACTAGGTATGTAAATGTGGTGTGAGGTCAGTGGCCCAAAGCCATTTAACCCTCAAAAACACTGGTTACTTATTCAAATCTGTGAAAACTGGGGTTTTGCCCACTTTGATGCCAGTTCTGATGCCCAGAACCTGTTTGGGCCAGGCTGGAGTGATCTGAATTTGATATGGGGCATCACTAGGTATGTAAATGTGGTGTCAGATCAGTGGCCCAAAGTCATTTAACCCCTCAAAAACACTGGTTACTTTTTCAAATCTGTGAAAACTGGGGTTTTGCCCACTTTGATGCCAGTTCTGATGCCCAGAACCTGTTTGGGCCAGGCTGGAGTGATCTGAATTTGATGTGTGGCATCACTAGGTATGTAAATGTGGTGTGAGATCAGTGGCCCAAAGCCATTTAACCCCTCAAAAACACTGGTTACTTATTCAAATCTGTGAAAATTGGCTGTGTGCCCACTTTGATGCCAGTTTTGATGCCCAGAACCCCTTTGGGCCAGGCTGGAGACACTTGAGTTTGGTTAGGGGCATCACTAGATAGGTAATTGTGGTGTTAGATCAGTGGCCCAAAGCCATTTAACCCTTTCACTAACATACTTTGGTGCCCACTTTGATGCCCATTTTTTTGCCAGTTTTATAATTTTCGCAGCTGGTTTTGAGTGTATGTATATTAGGGCACCTCAGTGCATTGTATTTTATTATTGTCATGTGTCATTTTTGTTGATAAATGCATAAAAAAACTGAAAAAACTAAATTGCCGAATAAGAAACTGACGAATAAGAAACCAACTTCAGCATCGTGCACATGGCCGCACTAATAACATGGGCCTGCAGGAGCACTGGAGACTTGTAGCAGCTCCGCAGCGGCCATGATGGAATAACAGCAGACAAGTTTCACTTCTCACAGTGAACTCTCCAGCAACACCGAGCAAAGGACTACAGCTCCCAGGATTCTGTGCGGCGGGAATAATGCGCGTTACACGAGGCCAGCCAGCACGATGCCTGTATGTGCCGCAGTGTCCAGCTGTCATGTGCACGCTGCACTTCCTGTCAGTAATCCGCCGCACTGCCTGACATGGCTGCTCACAGGGAACAATAGACTGCAGTCACCTGTGCAGTGATGGGGCAGGAGGCTGCAGTCACTGCTCAGTATGTGCCCCTCTTCACTCTGCACATAATCCACCACTTGTCTGTAGTGAGCCGTCCCAGCCTGCAGCGGTCTCCGGTGCACGGTGCCCTCCCGCCACCTCAGCGCTAAGCACCGGGCACAGCATCTGCCCCACACAGGGCGGCACCTCCAGCGCCCCCTGCGGGTGGGAGACATGGCGCCTGCACCGAGAACGGCAGCAGCGACACACAGTGACTACATACAAGGATGGTGTCTGCAGGAGACGGGGGTATGCCGGTGTATGCACAGTATGAGTACAGTATACATGTAATATGTGTTTATACACCAGTATATGCATAGTGTGTACAATATACATGTAATATATGTTTATACACCAGTATATGCATGAGTACAATATATATGTAATGTGTGTATACAGGGGATATATCAGTATATGCAAAGTATGAGTACAATATATATGTAATGTGTGTATACAGGGGATATATCAGTATATGCAAAGTATGAGTACAATATATATGTAATGTGTATACAGGGGATATATCAGTATATGCAAAGTATGAGTACAATATATATGTAATTGTGTATACAGGGGATATATCAGTATATGCAATGTATGAGTACAATCAGGGCCGGCTCCAGGTTTTTGTGGGCCTTGGGCGAAAGAGTCTCAGTGGGCCCCATCCACACATAGACATGCACAGATGCATACACATACAGGCATACGTACACATATATATTTAAAGAGAAATTCACAAAAACACATAAATAGACATAAATCTAGACACAGTCATATACACTGACATACATAGATATACATCATACATGCACACACACACACACACACATTTTTATATATTTATCCTGTATATATATATTTCTAATATTGGGAAGCCGGCAACAGCCTCACTCACCTTCCGGCTTGTCTAACAGACATGGCCGCACATAGAGCACACTAACACTGCTGTATATACATCACAAGAGAGGCTGGGGACAAACACATTACTGGGGGAATATATATTACTGAGGAAAGGGGTATACAGCAATGGGGGGCATGCAGCTCTAGAGGAGGGCAGTGACTGAGGTGGGGGGGACAAAGAGCTGTGAGGTGGGGGGGTGACATGCAGCTCTGGGGGTATACAGCTCTGGGGTGGGGGGGGGACATACAGATCTGAGGGGGTATACAGCACCTGGGTGGAGGGGACATACAACTCTGGGGGTATAGTAGTTTGCAGCCCCCATTGTCCTCCATATAGTATTATGTAGCCCCCATATGCACTATGCAGCCCCCATATAACATTAAGCAGCCCCCATATAGCACAATGCAGCCCCCATATAACATTAAGCAGCCCCCATATAGCACAATGCAGACCTAGATAGCATTAAGCACCTTCATGTAGTATACAGCCCACATATAGCACAATGCAGACACATATAGCATTAGGCACCTTCATGTAGTATATAGCCCCTAAATACCACAGTGCAGAGCCAGATAGCATTAAGCACCCTCATGTAGTGCAGAGCCCCTATATAGTACATTGCAGAGTCAGATAGCATTAGGCACCCTCATGTAGTATACAGCCTCTATATACCACAGTGCAGAGCCAGATAGCATTAGGTATCCTCATGTAGTACACAGACCTATATAGTACAGTGCAGACCCAGACAGCACAGTGCAGAGCCAGATAGCATTAGGTACCCTCATGTAGCATACAGCTTGTATATAGCACAGCCTGTATATAGCACAGTGCAGAGCCAGATAGCAATAGGCACCCTCATGTAGCATACAGCTTGTATATAGGCTATATACAAGCTGTATGCTACATGAGGGTGCCTATTGCTATCTGGCTCTGCACTGTGCTATATACAGGCTGTGCTATATAACATAGCACAGCCTGTATACAGCACAGTGCAGAGCCAGATAGCAGTAGGCACCCTCATGTAGAATACAGTGATTAATACTCAGTGGCGTAACTAGAGTTTGATGGGCCCTGGTGAAAATTTGGACCGGGGCCCCCCTCCACGTACACAGAGACTTAGGGTACGGAATAATGACACTGACACTTGGGGTACAGGATAATGACGCTGACACTTGGCTCTTACCCTCAGCACCCAGGTTTCCCATGATCTGAAATCCCTCTATCAGTACCCTGCTTTCCCATGTTCTGATATCCATCTTGTCCTCAGCACCCAGCTTCCCCATGCTCTGCTATACATCTTTCCCTCAGCACCCAGCTTTCCCATATCAGAGCATGGGAAAGCTGGGTGCTGAGAGATGTACAGCAGAGCATGGGAAAGCTGGGTGCTGAGGGAAAGAGCCTTTTTCCCTCAGGACAAAACATTTCCATCCCATACTTGTATCTTTGTCCCCCCTTGTATATAGATCTCCAAATACTATAATGGCCCCCACATAGCCTTCCGTATAATATAAAGGGTCCCACATAACCCTTGATATATTAGAATGCACCCCCATAGTTCTTCATGTATTACAATGCATTTCCCCATAGTTCTCCATGTATTATAATTCACCCTATAGTTCTCCATATATTATACTGCACCACATAGGCCTCCAGTTTTATATCGCACACCCATAGTCCATGTATAAGGTAGCCTCCATATATTATAATGTAGCCCCCATAGTCCTATATGTATTATAATGTAGCGCCATAAATCATCATATTGTATTATGCAGCCCCATACTCCTCCATGTATAATGCACCCCTATATTCCATGTATAAGGTGTCCTTCATTTTGTATTATGCAGCCCCATACTCCTCCATGTATAATGCACCCCTAGTCCATGTATAAGGTGTCCTTCATGTTTATTATGTAGTCCCATAGACCTCCATGTATCATTCAGCCAGCACCCCCAGGCCTCCATGTGTCATGCAGCCAGCAAAATAAAAAAACAAGTACCTCTCTTCTCCTTCCGACCCCCGCGACCGCGGTAGTTACTCCCCTGCCCCCATATCTCCCACACCCTGCTCCCCATACAGCCTGCACCCCCATATCACACACACTACACCCCCATATCTCACACACCCTGCTCCCCACACAGCCTGCACCCCCCAGATCACACACACTACACCCCCATATGTAACACACCCTGCTCCCCATACAGCCTGCACCCCCCAGATCACACACACTACACCCCCATATCTCACACACCCTGCCCACACATCTCACCCTGCCTGTACCCCAACTTACCCCTCTCAAACATTCTGAACCCCTTCACATCCTTCTGTCACAGTCTGCACCCCTCACATGCCACTCACCCTGCAGCCCCCTTTCCCCTCATGTCCCCTCTTTTCTTATTACCAGTCATGTGTCCAAATCTCCTGCAAATCTCCTCTTGCTTTCTGCCCGGCATCCTGTGTCTCCTCCCACACAGTCACATGGGAGTGACATCATCGCAGGTCCTGCAGGATGGCTTATTCCGTCTTCTGTGCAGGTCAGGAGCCCTCCTGCAGCTCAGAAACGGCTGGTGGCCTCTCCAGTTCAGGGGCCCCTCTACTGACACTGGGCTCCCCTGACTGTCGCATTGTCGGCCACTACACAGCGGCACTACACATAGGGGCCCGGCAGCCGGCTCTGCAGAGCGGCTGCCGGGCCCCTATGTGTACTAGTGCCACTGTGTAGTGGCCGACAATGCGACAGTCAGGGGAGCCTAGTGTCAGTAGAGGGGCGGCTCACTTCTCCTCGTTCCCCCGCTGATCCGGTCTCCTCGGCGCGTCGTCCATTGCTGTCGCTCGCTCTGACCTCTCAGCAGGCGCGCAGTGATGACGTCACCGCGCTCTGCTGCAGAGCTGTCAGAAGAACGCCGACAGTCACAGCGGGGAGAATGATAAGAGAGCGCGCCGCTCACTCTCTCGTCATTGCTCTCAATTGTATCGGCACCTGCGATGCCGAAGCAATTGAAAGCGCGATCCTCGGCGGAGGGCGGTGACAGCACGGCCACCGGGCCCCCCTGAGTAGTGGTGCGCCACTCCTGCCACCGCGAGTGGGGCCCCCCCGGCAGCTCAGGGCCCCGGCATTTGACCGGGTTTGCCGGGTGCTGGCGCCGGCCCTGAGTACAATATATATGTAATGTGTGTGTATACAGGGGATATACCAGTATACACAAAGTATGAGTACAATATATATGTAATGTGTGTGTGTGTATACAGGGGATATACCAGTATATGAAAAGTATGAGTAATATATTATATATATATATATATATATATATATATTATACAAAATAGTGCTACTTGGCTTTTGGGTGTAATTTTAAGATGATCCTACATTGCCCTCTAACCCTTTCAGGTGATCTTCATGTGACCTTCTCTAAACTTCTGAATTCACATGTCCAACAGTTCAATGTTTCAATAGTAAGGCATAGAAGTGGACGTCCTTTGGCCATATCCCACACTGATGACCGCTTCATTGTGACCAATGCCCTTCAGATCCAGATAATGAATGCCGCACATGTAAGGGAGGTGAGCAGCACCAAGCGTCACGTCAGACCATAATAAACTGTTTACACCAGTGTGGTCTGCGTGGTACCTGACCACACCAGGTACAGGTGGCATCTACGCTGGACTAGGGACCAGGGCCTTAGTGCTGCTCACTGATCAAAGCTGATTCACACTGAGCAGAAATGATGGCTGCCAACGATATTGGAGACATCAAGGAGAGTGTTCTGCATCAGCCACTGTTGTCACCAGACGAGCCTTTGGTGGCGGTCGTGTTACAGTATGGGCAGGTGCATCTAATGCAGAGGTCTCAAACACGCGGCCCGCGGGTCGCATGCGGACCCTCAGGCTGCGTCGTGCGGCCCCAAGGCCCATGTCCCTGTTAACTATCGCAGCCGGTGCAGGGGCCGACCGCAGCCACTGTCTGCACTTTTAGATGAATGTTTAGCTGGCGCTGCGCTCTCAGAGTCAAGCGCTCTGCGGCAAAACAGTCATCACATAAATCGCTGACAGGGGCTGCTGCCGCGATAGTCAACGGGGGCACGGCCCTGCAGACAGCAAGAAGCAGGGATGAGGCAGCCGAGGGAACGCGGGACAGGTGAGAAGAATGGTGTTTTTTTCATTGTGTGTATGTGTGTATCAGGGCTGTGGAGTCGGAGTCGGAGTCGTGGAGTCGGAGTCGGAGCTCATTTTGGTGGAGTCGGAGTCGGTATAAAATGCACCGACTCCGACTCCTAAAATATATAATAAATTGGGGACAGGAGTGCAATGCAGAATGTGCTGAATATTTTACTAAATAATAACATTTAGTATAATGCTTATATTTAAGTGAAAAATTTATTGTAGTACAATGTGAACATCAGACATTTAATTGTTTTTATGATACAATAATCAAGATATTTGGATAGAACATAAAATATTTATTGGAATACAACTTTAGAACACAAAAAACTAATAAATTGTAAATATGTAATATATATATATATATATATATATATATATATATATATATATATATATATATATATATATATACACACACAGTGTATATACACACACAAGATATATATGTAATCTACTGTATATTACATAGTGTATTACATATTTACAATTTATTACAGTTTTTTGTGTTCTAAAGTTGTATTCAAATAAATATATTTTATGTTCTATCCAAATATCTTGATTATCGTATCATAAAAATTATTAAATGTCTGATGTTCACATACACATATTCATGTACTACAATAAATTTTTCACCTAACTAAGCAATATATGTAGGAGTCGGAGTCGGAGCCGGAGTCGGTGCAAGAGAATTTGAGGAGTCGGAGTCGGAGTCGAAGGTTTGGCTTACCGACTCCACAGCCCTGGTGTGTGTATGTATATATATATATATATATATATATATATATATATATATATATATATATATATATTAACCCCTTAGCGACCTATGACGTACCGGGTATGTCATGGCTCCCTGGTACTTAAGGACCCATGACGTACCCAGTACGTCATGGCGAAATTGCGGCCCCGAAGGCTGCGATCGCTTTGCAAATACCTTAGATTCGGGGAGGAGGGGACCTCAGGAGGGGTGGTGTCTCCTCCCCGGACCTACGGAAGCTGTAATTGGCTGACGAACGCCACTCAGCCAATCACAGCCGCTGTAATGTTTTAGCCATTGAAAATGGCTGAAAACATTGAAATCCAGCCATGATCAGTGCAGCTATAGCTCTGATCATTGGCTGGCGCTGGGTGACCGCTGTTTCACCTGCCCCCAGCTCTGATTGGAGAGATCGGCCTTGTGACTGATCTCTCCAATGACCGTGAATCTGGGGCCGGAGACCGCCCCCTCAACTTCACTTCTGTGTCTGTGGAAGCTGAGGAGAGCGATCGGTAAGTTATAGCGCCACTGCCCACTTTCAGGCGCTGCCACTATAGGATGGGGACAAGGTGGGCACATTACTATAGAATAGGGACAAGGTGGGCACATTACTATATGATGAGGACAAGACTGGGGACATTACAAGGATGGGCACAATATTATTGGATGGGCACATTACTATAGAACAGGGACAAGGTGGTGACATTACTAAAGGATGGGCACATTACTATAGAATAGGGACAAGATGGGCACATTACTATAGAATAGGGACAAGGTGGGCACATAACTATAGGATGGGGACAAGGCTGGGGACATTACTAAAGGATGGGGACATTACAAGGATGGGCACGATATTATTGGATGGGGACATTACTATAGAATGGGGACAAGGCTGAGGTCATTACTATAGGATGGAGACTAGGATGGGCACAGTACTACAGGATAGGGGCATTACTACAAGGGGACAAGGATGGGAAACCTTACTATAGGATAGGGATAAGGCTGGGGACATTTGTATAGGATAGGGACATTACTATAGGATGGGGACAAGGATGGACACATTACTACAGGATGGGCACAAGGCTGGGGACATTACTATAGGATGGGGACAAGGTTGGCACATTACTATAGGATGGGGACATTACTATAGAATGGGACAACTATAGGATGGGGACAGTACTACAGGATAGGGAGATTGCTCCTAGGGGACAAAGCTATAAGATGGGGACAAGGCTGGACACATTACTACAGGATGGGCACATTACAATAAGATGGGGACAAGGATGGGGAACATCACTATAGGATGGGGACAAGGATGAGCACATTACTGTAGGATGGGGACCAATACTACAAGGGGACAAGGATGGGCATATTACAACAAGATGGGGAGCATAACTAAAAGATGTTGGCCAAAATTTCTATATAGTGATAATTGTAACACTATTAGTTACAAGAAAGGGATAAAATGTAAAAAAGAAAAAAAAATGAAAAAAAAAACCAAACAACAACAAAATAAGGCATGACCTTTTTTACCATCAATTTTGTTTTTTATATATACTTAACCAAAGTATGTGCACATTTGTTATAATAAACAAGTTCAAAATCAGAGATCCAAATGTGTGTAAAAAAAAAAAAAAAAAAATATATGGTACAAATAAAAAAGTCACTTCGTCCTGCAAAGAATGCGGCCCCCCAAATTTTTTTCCTCTGTACGGCCCATACACCCAGCAGAGTTTGAGACGCCTGATCTAATGAATACTGAACTGCTCTACACTGTGTGAATGGTACAGTGACAGCCCCTACTACTAGCATAAGATCATTAATCCAGTCATTGTGCATGTGCATGTGCATGAACAGCACAGGCCTGGTTTCATCTTCATGGATGCTAATGCTCCACTTCATCAAGATCTCATCATTAGGGAACAGCTGCTGGGGAACCTCAAATACAGCGGCTGCACTATCTACAGACCTGAATCCCACAGAAAACCTATGGAATCAGCTGATTCGCCATGTAGAGGTTCAAAACTCTGCACCCCAGAACATCAATGAGGGCCGCCCTTCATGATGCCATGCCTCAGGAGACAATAACTCCACTTGTGAACAGCATGAGGCATGAGATATCAAGGCCACATGAGAAGTTACTGAGACATTGACATTTGGGGGGGGGGGGGGGTACCCGCTATTATTGTTGGCTTATGTTTCAATAAATTGAGATGAGAAAATCATGATTGCCGCTTCTACTTAAACGTACCACTACAGTGTTTGCTTTGAATCGAAGTCCTCTGAGCCCTATCCTACACTCACCTTTCGTCACCTTCATACTTTTCTAGCACCACGCAGGTCTGTCGGCACTGAAAAGTGACCTGCCGGCAGCTCCGGTATCCCATGGAGGGCGCCAGAGGTCACAACTAAACACAACTGTATGGAAGCATCGTTCTTGCTCATATAGACTTGTATAGAGAGCTTGTGACATAATTTCTGACTTCCAGCCAGTCAATAGGTACAGGCACAACATGGTACTGCGGGACCAGAGCGGTGTTCGTAAAGTATGAAAATGCCGGAAGGTGAGTATAAGGGTATGTGCGCACGTTGCTTTTTACCTGCTTTTTTGCTGCTTTTTCTTCTGCGCTGTTTAATGCCAAAATGGATGTGTTCTTCTATTCAAGCAAAGTCTATGGGAATTTGGGTTTCTTGTTCACACTATGTTGTTCAAAATGCTGCCTTTTTGTGGCAGAACTTTGGTCAAAAACTCAGCTTTGCAGTGCAAAACCCAAATGGCAAAAACAATTGACATGTTGCTTCTTTGAAAAGCTGAGTTTTTGACCAAAGTTCTGCCACAAAAAGGCAGCATTTTGAACAACATAGTGTGAACAAGAAACCCAAATTCCCATAGACTTTGCTTGAATAGAAGAACACATCCATTTTGGCATTAAACAGCGCAGAAGAAAAAGCAGCAAAAAAGCAGGTAAAAAGCAGGTAAAAAGCAACGTGCGCACATACCCTAAGACACGGGGCCGGAGTCTACATTTAAAGGGAACCTGTCACCAGATTTTATCCTATGCAACTAAAACTATCACCTTCTGCAGCTCCTTGGCTGCATTCTATGACGGTGCACCTTGTATATGGCCCCCCTTTTCAGACCACAAAAACTTTATAAATATTACCTTTTCTTATGTATTTTTTTTTGTACAGCCTAAAGGGCGGGCTCTCTTTCTCCTTCGTCCCCCCCTCCTGCCGCTGTACACCGTCCCCTGTGTTGATTTGAATTGATGACGACGATCCCGTCATCCTCCACGCTGTGTCGAAGTCTCGCGCATGCACCGTTATCGTAGGCCACTATCGCGGGCCTGTGCACAAACTATCCTGCGCTCGCGCCCAGGATGTATTTGCTCAGGCACGAAATTATGGGCGGGTACTAGCATGACGCTGGTGAGGTCATGCACAGCGCGCCCATAATCTCGTGCCTGAGCAAATACATCCCCGGCGTGCGTGCAGGATAGATTGTGCACAGGCCCGTGATAGTGGCCTACGATAATGGCGCATGCGCGAGACTTCGACACAGCGTGGAGGATAACGGGATCGTCGTCATCAATTCAAATCAACACAGGGGACGGCGTACATCGGCAGGAGGGGGGGGACGAAGGAGAAAGAGAGCCCGCCCTTTAGGCCCTCCGATAAAATTTACATACAAAAAGGTAATATTTATAAAGTTATTTTTGCGGTCTGAATTTAATCGTATGAACGTATATCTTACCATCATATAAAAATAAACACCAGACAATAGACAGTGATTGAAAAATATCAAAAGGATAAAAATCAAATTTGAATATCAAGATTTTCTATATATGCAATAGCGTTATCATTTACAATATAGAAATCCTTCTTGTCACCATGGTAGGATCTCAGGGGGCGCTCCTCAACAATGTGCTGGATAGTTTGACGCCAAAGTTTGTTCTGATACGGTCTGAAAAGGGAGCCACATACAAGGCGCACCGTCATAGAATGCAGCCGAGGAGCTGCAGAAGATGGTAGTTTTAGTTGCATAGGGACAAATCTGGTGACAGGTTCCCTTTAAAACGCCATTGCAGCGGTGAAAAAAAAACGCAGTAATGATGTTTTAAATGCGAATTTCACGATAAAATATCACTGTAGAGTGAAATATTTATGTGTTAGATAAATTTCATCCCAAAGCCAAATATCCAAGAATTGGGATCCAGCAAAAAGATGAAATTTCACCAAAGTTATAAAAATCTTCTTCTTTATTATTCCATTATGACGTGGACTGTGAAGAAGGCGCATAGCGCTGAAATATGTAGTCCCCTGCTGGCGTGCATATTATTTGTGTGGAGTTTTACATCTATTGTTTGTATGACATCATGGATTAATAAAGAAGACGATTTTTATAACTTTGGTGAAATTTCATCTTTTTGCTGGATCCCAATTCTTCTAAATTTATTTATATATATGGATCCCTGCAGAGAACAAGGTGAACACCGACCATTGCATAAGAGGAACTCCTTTGTGGTGAGCTGGCTACATGTTATATATATTGTTTGACTTTTGTTAGTATATATATATATATACTTACTGTCAGTACAGCAGACATGTAATGTGTTTATACAGTTTATATACCAGCATACACATGTATGGGTGCACTGTGTGATTATATACATCTACCAATACACACAGGTGTATGAGTACATATAGTGTATTCCCCTGTATGGATTGAAGCAGTGGACGTGTTTTTATACATGCATTGTTTCCACGTGTAGACATGCCCGGAGTGTGAACTTCCATCATCCCTGAAGTGAATACTCTAGTCGCTCCTGTACTGTCGGTACTCCCATCTACTCCTACAGTGTCACTGTCAGTACTCCCATCCACTCCTGTACTGTCAGTACTCCCATCCACTCCTGTACTGTCGGTACTCCCATCCACTCCTGTACTGTCAGTACTCCCATCCACTCCTGTACTGTCAGTACTCCCATCCACTCCTGTACTGTCGGTACTCCCATCTACTCCTACAGTGTCACTGTCGGTACTCCCATCCACTCCTGTACTGTCGGTACTCCCATCTACTCCTACAGTGTCACTGTCAGTACTCCCATCCACTCCTGTACTGTCAGTACTCCCATCCACTCCTGTACTGTCGGTACTCCCATCCACTCCTGTACTGTCAGTACTCCCATCCACTCCTGTACTGTCGGTACTCCCATCTACTCCTACAGTGTCACTGTCGGTACTCCCATCCACTCCTGTACTGTCGGTACTCCCATCTACTCCTACAGTGTCACTGTCAGTACTCCCATCCACTCCTGTACTGTCGGTACTCCCATCCACTCCTGTACTGTCGGTACTCCCATCCACTCCTACAGTGTCACTGTCAGTACTCCCAGCCACTCCTGTACTGTCGGTACTCCCATCTACTCCTACAGTGTCACTGTCGGTACTCCCATCCACTCCTGTACTGTCAGTACTCCCATCCACTCCTGTACTGTCAGTACTCCCATCCACTCCTGTACTGTCGGTACTCCCATCCACTCCTACAGTGTCACTGTCGGTACTCCCATCCACTCCTGTACTGTCGGTACTCCCATCTACTCCTACAGTGTCACTGTCGGTACTCCCATCCACTCCTGAACTGTCGGTACTCCCATCCACTCCTGCAGTGTCGGTACTCCCATCCACTCCTGCAGTGTCAGTACTCCCGTCCAGTCCTGCAGTGTCTGTCAGTACTCCCGTCACCCCCGCAGGGAGTACCCTCGTCCCTCAGACGCTGTGGTGACTCCCGTCTCCAGGCTGAGCAGCTCTAATCCCACACTCCAGCCTGCTGATCCCGTCCACACCGGGCAGCAGCGCCAGGCTCCGCACACCGGGCAGCAGCGCCAGGCTCCGCACACCGGGCAGCAGCGCCAGGCTCCGCACACCGGGCAGCAGCGCCAGGCTCCGCACACCGGGCAGCAGCGCCAGGCTCCGCACACCGGGCAGCAGCGCCAGGCTCCGCACACCGGGCAGCAGCGCCAGGCTCCGCACACCGGGCAGCAGCGCCAGGCTCCGCACACCGGGCAGCAGCGCCAGGCTCCGCACACCGGGCAGCAGCGCCAGGCTCCGCACACCGGGCAGCACTTACTGTTTTGTCCAGGTCGATCTTGACTTTCTTCTGGGAAATGCTCTTCTGGATCCTCTTGCTGAAGCTGGCATTGCCCGCGGGCCGGGAGCACCGCTCGCCCTCGTCCCGTAGACAGCACAGCTGCCCGTTCAGGGGACCCAGCGCCACAGAGGGGACCGGGGGGGTTACAGCAGCTGCGGGGGAGGTGACCTCTCCCCCACTATCCCGGTGCGGGTCCTCGGAGGGGAAGCCGTTCATGTTGTGCTGGCACTGCGGCAGCGATCACCCACCGCCTACCTGGCATGTGTTTATAGTGTCTGGGCGCCGGTGCATTACATTCATCGCAAGGTTACACAGGCCCCGCCCACTACCACACACGCTCCGCCCACTACACGCCCCTACAAACTGCAACACAGCACGCACTGAATAACAAACTTGTGCGCGGCTGGGCACACCGAGCTCCCCCAGACCCAGGCTGCGAGCTCAGGACACTGGGCACATCGAGCTCCCCCAGACCCAGGCTGCGAGCTCAGGACACTGGGCACATCGAGCTCCCCCAGACCCAGGCGGCGAGCTCAGGACACTGGGCACATCGAGCTCCCCCAGACCCAGGCGGCGAGCTCAGGACACTGGGCACACCGAGCTCCCCCAGACCGAGGCTGCGAGATCAGGACACTGGGCACACCGAGCTCCCCCAGACCCAGGCTGCGAGCTCAGCACACTGGGCACACCGAGCTCCCCCAGACCCAGGCTGCGAGCTCACCACACGGAGCTCCCCCAGACCCAGGCTGCGAGCTCACCACACGGAGCTCCCCCAGACCCAGACTGCGAGCTCAGCACACTGGGCACACCGAGCTCCCCCAGACCCAGGCTGCGAGCTCAGCACACTGGGCACAGCGAGCTCAGCACACTGGGCACACCGAGCTCCCCCAGACCCAGGCTGCGAGCTCACCACACGGAGCTCCCCCAGACCCAGGCTGCGAGCTCAGGACACTGGGCACACCGAGCTCCCCCAGACCCAGGCTGCGAGCTCAGGACACTGGGCACATCGAGCTCCCCCAGACCCAGGCGGCGAGCTCAGGACACTGGGCACACCGAGCTCCCCAGAGACCCAGGCTGCGAGCTCAGGACACTGGGCACACCGAGCTCCCCCAGACCCAGGCGGCGAGCTCAGGACACTGGGCACACCGAGCTCCCCCAGACCCAGGCGGCGAGCTCAGGACACTGGGCACACCGAGCTCCCCCAGACCCAGGCTGCGAGCTCAGGACACTGGGCACATCGAGCTCCCCCAGACCCAGGCGGCGAGCTCAGGACACTGGGCACACCGAGCTCCCCCAGACCCAGGCTGCGAGCTCAGGACACTGGGCACATCGAGCTCCCCCAGACCCAGGCGGCGAGCTCAGGACACTGGGCACACCGAGCTCCCCCAGACCGAGGCTGCGAGCTCAGGACACTGGGCACACCGAGCTCCCCCAGACCCAGGCTGCGAGCTCAGCACACTGGGCACACCGAGCTCCCCCAGACCCAGGCTGCGAGCTCACCACACGGAGCTCCCCCAGACCCAGGCTGCGAGCTCACCACACGGAGCTCCCCCAGACCCAGACTGCGAGCTCAGCACACTGGGCACACCGAGCTCCCCCAGACCCAGGCTGCGAGCTCAGCACACTGGGCACAGCGAGCTCAGCACACTGGGCACACCGAGCTCCCCCAGACCCAGGCTGCGAGCTCACCACACGGAGCTCCCCCAGACCCAGGCTGCGAGCTCAGGACACTGGGCACACCGAGCTCCCCCAGACCCAGGCTGCGAGCTCAGGACACTGGGCACATCGAGCTCCCCCAGACCCAGGCGGCGAGCTCAGGACACTGGGCACACCGAGCTCCCCAGAGACCCAGGCTGCGAGCTCAGGACACTGGGCACACCGAGCTCCCCCAGACCCAGGCGGCGAGCTCAGGACACTGGGCACACCGAGCTCCCCCAGACCCAGGCGGCGAGCTCAGGACACTGGGCACACCGAGCTCCCCCAGACCCAGGCTGCGAGCTCAGGACACTGGGCACATCGAGCTCCCCCAGACCCAGGCGGCGAGCTCAGGACACTGGGCACACCGAGCTCCCCCAGACCCAGGCGGCGAGCTCAGGACACTGGGCACACCGAGCTCCCCCAGACCCAGGCGGCGAGCTCAGGACACTGGGCACACCGAGCTCCCCCAGACCCAGGCGGCGAGCTCAGGACACTGGGCACACCGAGCTCCCCCAGACCCAGGCTGCGAGCTCACCACACGGAGCTCCCCCACACCCAGACTGCGAGCTCACCACACGGAGCTCCCCCAGACCCAGGCTGCGAGCTCAGCACACTGGGCACACCGAGCTCCCCCAGACCCAGGCTGCGAGCTCAGCACACTGGGCACACCGAGCTCCCCCAGGCTGCGAGCTCAGCACACCGAGCTCCCCCAGACCCAGGCGGCGAGCTCAGGACACTGGGCACACCGAGCTCCCCCAGACCCAGGCTGCGAGCTCACCACACGGAGCTCCCCCAGACCCAGACTGCGAGCTCACCACACGGAGCTCCCCCAGACCCAGGCTGCGAGCTCAGCACACTGGGCACACCGAGCTCCCCCAGACCCAGGCTGCGAGCTCAGCACACTGGGCACACCGAGCTCCCCCAGACCCAGGCTGCGAGCTCACCACACGGAGCTCCCCCAGACCCAGGCTGCGAGCTCACCACACGGAGCTCCCCCAGACCCAGACTGCGAGCTCACCACATGGAGCTCCCCCAGACCCAGGCTGCGAGCTCAGCACACTGGGCACACCGAGCTCCCCCAGACCCAGGCTGCGAGCTCAGCACACTGGGCACACCGAGCTCCCCCAGACCCAGGCTGCGAGCTCAGCACACTGGGCACAGCGAGCTCAGCACACTGGGCACACCGAGCTCCCCCAGACCCAGGCTGCGAGCTCACCACACGGAGCTCCCCCAGACCCAGGCTGCGAGCTCACCACACGGAGCTCCCCCAGACCCAGGCTGCGAGCTCAGGACACTGGGCACACCGAGCTTCCCCAGACCCAGGCTGCGAGCTCAGCACACGGAGCTCCCCCAGACCCAGGCTGCGAGCTCAGCACACGGAGCTCCCCCAGACCCAGGCTGCGAGCTCAGCACACGGAGCTCCCCCAGACCCAGGCTGCGAGCTCAGCACACGGAGCTCCCCCAGACCCAGGCTGCGAGCTCAGCACACGGAGCTCCCCCAGACCCAGGCTGCGAGCTCAGCACATGGAGCTCCCCCAGACCCAGGCTGCGAGCTCAGCACACGGAGCTCCCCCAGACCCAGGCTGCGAGCTCAGCACATGGAGCTCCCCCAGACCCAGGCTGCGAGCTCAGCACACGGAGCTCCCCCAGACCCAGGCTGCGAGCTCAGCACACGGAGCTCCCCCAGACCCAGGCTGCGAGCTCAGCACACGGAGCTCCCCCAGACCCAGGCTGCGAGCTCAGCACACGGAGCTCCCCCAGACCCAGGCTGTGAGCTCAGCACACCGAGCTCCTCCAGACCCAGGCGGCGAGCTCAGCGCACTGGGCACACCGAGCTCCCCCAGACCCAGGCTGCGAGCTCAGCACACGGAGCTCCCCCAGACCCAGGCTGCAAGCTCAGGACATTGGGCACACGGAGCTCCCCCAGACCCAGGCTGCGAGCTCAGCACACGGAGCTCCCCCAGACCCAGGCTGCGAGCTCAGCACACAGAGCTCCCCCAGACCCAGGCTTCGAGCTCAGCACACGGAGCTCTCCCAGACACAGGCTGCGAGCTCAGGACAATGGGCACACAGCGCTCCCTCAGACCCAGGCTGCAAGCTCAGCACACGGAGCTCCCCCAGACCCAGGCTGCGAGCTCAGCACACGGAGCTTCCCCAGACCCAGGCTGCGAGCTCAGCACATGGAGCTCCCCCAGACCCAGGCTGCGAGCTCAGCACACGGAACTCCCCCAGACCCAGGCTGCGAGCTCAGCACACGGAGCTCCCCCAGACCCAGGCTGCGAGCTCAGCACACGGAGCTCCCCCAGACCCAGGCTGCGAGCTCAGCACACGGAGCTCCCCCAGACCCAGGCTGCGAGCTCAGCGCACGGAGCTCCCCCAGACCCAGGCTGCGAGCTCAGCGCACGGAGCTCCCCCAGACCCAGGCTGCGAGCTCAGCGCACGGAGCTCCCCCAGACCCAGGCTGCGAGCTCAGCGCACGGAGCTCCCCCAGACCCAGGCTGCGAGCTCAGCGCACGGAGCTCCCCCAGACCCAGGCTGCGAGCTCAGCGCACGGAGCTTCCCCAGACCCAGGGTGCGAGCTCAGCGCACGGAGCTCCCCCAGACCCAGGCTGCGAGCTCAGCACACGGAGCTCCCCCAGACCCAGGCTGCGAGCTCAGCACACGGAGCTCCCCCAGACCCAGGCTGCGAGCTCAGCCCACGGAGCTCCCCCAGACCCAGGCTGCGAGCTCAGCCCACGGAGCTCCCCCAGACCCAGGCTGCGAGCTCAGCCCACGGAGCTCCCCCAGACCCAGGCTGCGAGCTCAGCCCACGGAGCTCCCCCAGACCCAGGCTGCGAGCTCAGCCCACGGAGCTCCCCCAGACCCAGGCTGCGAGCTCAGCCCACGGAGCTCCCCCAGACCCAGGCTGCGAGCTCAGCCCACGGAGCTCCCCCAGACCCAGGCTGCGAGCTCAGCCCACGGAGCTCCCCCAGACCCAGGCTGCGAGCTCAGCCCACGGAGCTCCCCCAGACCCAGGCTGCGAGCTCAGCCCACGGAGCTCCCCCAGACCCAGGCTGCGAGCTCAGCCCACGGAGCTCCCCCAGACCCAGGCTGCGAGCTCAGCCCACGGAGCTCCCCCAGACCCAGGCTGCGAGCTCAGCCCACGGAGCTCCCCCAGACCCAGGCTGCGAGCTCAGCCCACGGAGCTCCCCCAGACCCAGGCTGCGAGCTCAGCCCACGGAGCTCCCCCAGACCCAGGCTGCGAGCTCAGCCCACGGAGCTCCCCCAGACCTAGGCTGCGAGCTCAGCCCACGGAGCTCCCCCAGACCCAGGCTGCGAGCTCAGCCCACGGAGCTCCCCCAGACCCAGGCTGCGAGCTCAGCCCACGGAGCTCCCCCAGACCCAGGCTGCGAGCTCAGCCCACGGAGCTCCCCCAGACCCAGGCTGCGAGCTCAGCCCACGGAGCTCCCCCAGACCCAGGCTGCGAGCTCAGCCCACGGAGCTCCCCCAGACCCAGGCTGCGAGCTCAGCCCACGGAGCTCCCCCCAGACCCAGGCTGCGAGCTCAGCCCACGGAGCTCCCCCAGACCCAGGCTGCGAGCTCAGCCCACGGAGTTCCCCCAGACCCAGGCTGCGAGCTCAGCACACGGAGCTCCCCCAGACCCAGGCGGCGAGCTCAGCACACGGAGCTCCCCCAGACCCAGGCGGCGAGCTCAGCACACGGAGCTCCCCCAGACCCAGGCGGCGAGCTCAGCACACGGAGCTCCCCCAGACCCAGGCTGCGAGCTCAGCACACGGAGCTCCCCCAGACCCAGGCTGCGAGCTCAGCACACGGAGCTCCCCCAGACCCAGGCTGCGAGCTCGGCACACGGAGCTCCCCCAGACCCAGGCTGCGAGCTCGGCACACGGAGCTCCCCCAGACCCAGGCTGCGAGCTCGGCACACGGAGCTCCCCCAGACCCAGGCTGCGAGCTCGGCACACGGAGCTCCCCCAGACCCAGGCTGCGAGCTCGGCACACGGAGCTCCCCCAGACCCAGGCTGCGAGCTCGGCACACGGAGCTCCCCCAGACCCAGGCTGCGAGCTCGGCACACGGAGCTCCCCCAGACCCAGGCTGCGAGCTCGGCACACGGAGCTCCCTCAGACCTAGGCTGCGAGCTCAGCACACGGAGCTTCCTCAGACCTAGGCTGCGAGCTCAGCACATGGAGCTCCCCCAGACCCAGGCTGCGAGCTCAGCACACGGAGCTTCCTCAGACCTAGGCTGCGAGCTCAGGACAATGGGCACACGGAGCTCTTCCAGATCCAGGCTGCGAGCTCAGCACACGGAGCTCCACCAGACCCAGGCTGCGAGCTCAGGACAATGGGCACATTGAGCTCCCCTACACTCAGGTCATGACACTGGGCACACGGAGCTCCACTAGACCAAGGACACTGGACCCAGGTCGGGAGCTTAGGACACTCGGGCCAGGATCTCCCAGCACAGGACACACAGAGCTCCCCTACACTAATGCGAGGACATGGCAGCACAAGACACACAGAGCTTCCCTGCACTAAGGCTGGGAGTTGGCAGCACAGGACATGCGTCATAAGGAGCTCCCCTAGCAGTGGCGTAAAAAAAAAGTCCGATGGGCCCCGGTGCAAAATTTGGACCTGCCCCCCTCATATATCGACACATGGTAATGACTTTGACACTCAGCTCTTTCCCTCAGTACCCAGCTTTCCTGTGTTCTGATATCCATGTTGTCCTCAGCACAGAGGTTTCCCATGCTTAGCTATACATCTTTCTCTCAGCACCCAGTTTTCTAATGCACCGCTATACATCTTTCAGCACCCAGCTTTAACATACGTTTGTATCATTGTCCCCCACCCTCGTATATATGTCCCCATCCTGGTACATATGATCCCCATCACACCGCACACAGTAAAAATAGGCTACGTGTGCGTGAGGCGTGCACCTCTATGGTCGCATCCTGATGACATCTGCACCCAGGATCATGTGACCGGAAGTGTAGGTCAGTTCCAGATGGGACCAGAGGAGATGTGCGGAAGGGGCTGTACTTGGCAGATCCCTGCACTTGTTTAAAAGTGTGATCTGACTGCTAGTACAGCGCTTTTTGCTCCAGCCCATTTCCCTCCAGCTGGATGGAAAGCGAGGATGACCAGCAGCAGCAGTGACAGCAGCGGAAGCCTCGGCAGGAACAAGGGATTCAGCAGCCGCACCAGCACCGTTATATGACCAGCGTTCACTCTAGTGGCATGTGGTCCGTGCGGAGTGTCAGTGGCACCAGCTAACAGAGTCACGGCTCAAGTAAGGTGGATCCAGAGAGAAGATTCGACAGCCTCCTGAAGGCATCCGATTCCTCCTCCTAATCCGTAGTTACATAAGTTGAAAAAAGACCTAGGTCCATCTAGTTCAACCTTCCTCCACCAATTAATATATTTGGCATTAAATCATTTATAACCAAAAATGTGTGTACTGAGGAACTCATACAGTCCCTACTTTAAAAGTTGATATAGTGTCAGCCATTAATACCTCTTGTGATAGGGTATTCCACAATCTGACTACTCGAACTATAAAGAACCCTTTCCTATTTAGCTGCCGAAATCTCTTTTCTTCCACTCGCAGTGAGTGCCCCCTGGTCCTTAGTATTGTCTTTGGAAGGAATAAGTCATGTGCCAGTCCTTTATATTGATCATCACAATGTATTTATACATATAAATGAGATCTCCTCTGAGACGTCTTTTTTTCTAAGCTAAACAAGCCCAACTTTTTTAACCTCTCATCATATCGGAGACCTTCCATTCCTTTCAATAATCTAGTTGTCTGCCTTTGAACTGACTCTATCTTAATATCCTTTTTAATATGTGGATCCCATATTCTAGATGTAGCCTTACAAGTGATTTATAGAGGGGTAACTACGTTGGAATCATGGGATCTAATCTCTCTTTTTATACACCCTAAAATCTAGTTTGCTTTTGCAGCTGCTGCTTGACTTTGAGTCCTGCTGCTCAGCTTACTCGTAACGAGAATCCCCATATCCACTACCCTTAATAACATCCTTCATGGTAAGTGATCTCCATGAAAGTTCACTTTGTAAAGAATTTTTTCTCTTTATGATTTACATGTTCGGGGAAACCCAGAAAACGTCTTACAAAAACGAGGAACAGGCAATGTACCCTTTGTAAGGAAGAATTACCCAATTCCTGGCCCAAGAGAAGACTGTCTTGCATACAGCGAACCGTTTGCGAAGAAAACCCTAACTGTCCCTCAGATCTTAGAGCTATTATCCGGTTGGAACGTAAAAACTCCTTAAAATCGCTATCTCGGATGGGGGGAAGGAGGGGGTTCAAGAGAAAGGGGAAAAAAGATTTTCCTCAGTTGAGCGAGTCAGACAGATCAGAAGGGGAATATGAGTCTTCAGACTACTCACATTCTTTATCATCTTCAGACTCTGATACAGGAGGGCATCACTGCTTTCTGGTAGAAGATACAAATAAATTGGTTAATGGCATGTTCACATACGGCATCTTTTTTTTACCACAAAAATGCAGCGTTTTTGTTCCAAAAAATGCACCAAAAACGCAACACTGCAAAAAGGTTAAAAACAATGCGTTTTTGATGCATTTTTACCACGTTTTGCCCAATGCGTTTTTTAAGTCCAATCTATTGACTGGAAGGGCTCAAAAACGCTGTAAAAATGCAATCTTTAAATTTTAAAAATGCAGCCAACAAAAGATGCCTAGTGTGGACAGCAAAATCAAAATCTCATAGACTTTGCTGGGAGAAGGATATGCATGTATTTAGGTGCATCTTTGTGACCTCAAAAACGCAGCAAAAGATGCCCTGTGTGAACTTAGCCTTCGGCCGTCACATCCATTATGGGCATTGCAGAGTAGAAATCCCAAGACACAAGCACAAGACTATAAAGGATGTCATGTTTAGGGGCCTAGAGCAGAACAAACATAGGGCCATCCCGATTAGTGAGAATATTCAGGCTCTGATTAAAGGCCGCTTTACACGCTGCAATATCGTTACCGATATCGCTAGCGTGCGTACCCGCCCCATCGGTTGTGCATCACGGGCAAATCGCCGATGGTGCAAAACATCGTTAGTCCCCGTCACACGTATTTACCTGCCTAGCGACATCATTGTGGCCGGCGAACCGCCTCCTTTCTAAGGGGGCGGTTTGTTCGGCGTCACAGCGACGTCACTAAGCGGCCGCCCAATAGAAGCGGAGGGGGAGGAGATGAGCAGAACGAACATCCCGACCACCTCCTTCCTTCCTCATTGTCGAAGGCCGCAGGTAAGGTGAGGTTCCTCGTTCCTGCGGTGTCACACATAGCGATGTGTGCTGCCGCAGGAACGACGAACAACCCTCGTCCTGAAAAAGCAACGATATTTGGGAACTGGACAGCGTGTCAATGAGCAACGATAAGGTGAGTATTATCACTCGTTAACGGTCGCTCGTACGTGTCACACGCAACGACGTCGCTAACGAGAGTGGATGTGTGTTACAAATTTTGTGACCCCCAACACGTGTAGAGCGGCCTTTAGAGGGAATTGAGGAGACCGGAAAAAAGGGTTCTCATCCTTCAAGAGAATGTATCCTTTTGAAGTAGCCTCCATGACATCATGGATCAAAGCCCCAAAGTTGGATGTAGCCATCTCAAAAGCGTCTAAGAAATTTGACTTATGCGGGCGTCACACGAGACGATATATTGGGCGATATGTCGGCGGGGTCACGTTGTAAGTGACACACATCCGGCATCGTTTGATATATCGTACCGTGTGATACCTCCGAACGACTGTGAACAAGCAAAAATACTTACCTTATCGTTGCTCGTTGACACGTTGCTCATTTTCAAAAAGTCGTTTCTTCTTCTCTGCGCCGGTTGTTCGTCGTTCCCGTGGCAGCACACATTGCTACGTGTGACACCCTGGGAACGACGAACTACAGCTTACCTGCGTCTCGCCGGCAATGCGAAAGGAAGGAGGTGGGCGGGATGTTTACTTCCCGCTCATCTCCGCCCCTCCGCTTCTATTGGCCGGCCGCTGTGTGATGTCGCTGTGACACCGAACGTCCCACCCCCTTCAGGAAGTGGATGTTCGCCGCCCACAGCGACGTCGCTCAGCAGGTAAGTGCGTGTGACGGGGGTTTAACGACTTTGTGCGCCACGGGCAACTAATTGCCCGTGACGCACAAACGATGGGGGCGGATACGATAGCTCGTGCGATCGCACGATAGATCGTATCGTGTGACGCCCGCATTAAACTTTGAGGATATAGCAGTTCTAAAAGATCTTCTGGATAAGAAGGCAGACAACTTCCTTAAAGGCACCTGGGAGGCTTCAGCCTGGGCCCTGAAACCAGCTATCTCAGTAGCTTGTACCACCAGATCTCTTATGATTTGGTTAAATCATTTAGAGGAACAACTCTAGAAGAAGGTGGTTAGGGGTAATATCTTATCTACTATCCCATTTATCCGTGGTGCAGCAGCTTTTTTATCCGATGATTCAGCGAGGCTAGTGGCAAAATTTAATGAAGAAAAAACAAAAAGCAGCACCAAATGTGCACTACAGCACTAAACATTCCAAACTGTACTTATTTTAAAATTTTGAGATTTTTGGCAAAAAATTGCAATTTCTTGAGCTGCTTCGCCACGTCATGGCAAATCTCATTTGAAGCAGTCCTACACTAAAATATTTTTATAAAATGTGCCATACGGCCTCACATATGAATAGTAGAACTGCTCTTAGCAGCACTCACCTGGTCTATTTCAATCCCGTACCCATGACTGAGTCATGGCTGTGGGCGGGACAGGTCCAAGCAAATGCTGCATGAAGTAAATAGCCTGTGGACAAAGCCTGATGACTTAATGTGAACAGTCACCAACCGCCAAAATCTAGACAGATGGAATACATCCCAAATTGGGGTGCAAAGCAAGGTGGAGGTCAACCACCGACCAATTCAATGAAGAAAAAACAAAAAGCAGCACCAAATGTGCACTACAGCACTAAACATTCCAAACTGTACTTATTTTAAAATTTTGAGATTTTTGGCAAAAAATTGCAATTTCTTGAGCTGCTTCGCCACGTCACGGCAAATCTCATTTGAAGCAGTCCTACACTAAAATATTTTTATAAAATGTGCCATACGGCCTCACATATGAATAGTAGAACTGCTCTTAGCAGCACTCACCTGGTCTATTTCAATCCCGTACCCATGACTGAGTCATGGCTGTGGGCGGGACAGGTCCAAGCAAATGCTGCATGAAGTAAATAGCCTGTGGACAAAGCCTGATGACTTAATGTGAACAGTCACCAACCGCCAAAATCTAGACAGATGGAATACATCCCAAATTGGGGTGCAAAGCAAGGTGGAGGTCAACCACCGACCAATTCAATGAAGAAAAAACAAAAAGCAGCACCAAATGTGCACTACAGCACTAAACATTCCAAACTGTACTTATTTTAAAATTTTGAGATTTTTGGCAAAAAATTGCAATTTCTTGAGCTGCTTCGCCACGTCACGGCAAATCTCATTTGAAGCAGTCCTACACTAAAATATTTTTATAAAATGTGCCATACGGCCTCACATATGAATAGTAGAACTGCTCTTAGCAGCACTCACCTGGTCTATTTCAATCCCGTACCCATGACTGAGTCATGGCTGTGGGCGGGACAGGTCCAAGCAAATGCTGCATGAAGTAAATAGCCTGTGGACAAAGCCTGATGACTTAATGTGAACAGTCACCAACCGCCAAAATCTAGACAGATGGAATACATCCCAAATTGGGGTGCAAAGCAAGGTGGAGGTCAACCACCGACCAATTCAATGAAGAAAAAACAAAAAGCAGCACCAAATGTGCACTACAGCACTAAACATTCCAAACTGTACTTATTTTAAAATTTTGAGATTTTTGGCAAAAAATTGCAATTTCTTGAGCTGCTTCGCCACGTCACGGCAAATCTCATTTGAAGCAGTCCTACACTAAAATATTTTTATAAAATGTGCCATACGGCCTCACATATGAATAGTAGAACTGCTCTTAGCAGCACTCACCTGGTCTATTTCAATCCCGTACCCATGACTGAGTCATGGCTGTGGGCGGGACAGGTCCAAGCAAATGCTGCATGAAGTAAATAGCCTGTGGACAAAGCCTGATGACTTAATGTGAACAGTCACCAACCGCCAAAATCTAGACAGATGGAATACATCCCAAATTGGGGTACAAAGCAAGGTGGAGGTCAACCACCGACCAATTCAATGAAGAAAAAACAAAAAGCAGCACCAAATGTGCACTACAGCACTAAACATTCCAAACTGTACTTATTTTAAAATTTTGAGATTTTTGGCAAAAAATTGCAATTTCTTGAGCTGCTTCGCCACGTCACGGCAAATCTCATTTGAAGCAGTCCTACACTAAAATATTTTTATAAAATGTGCCATACGGCCTCACATATGAATAGTAGAACTGCTCTTAGCAGCACTCACCTGGTCTATTTCAATCCCGTACCCATGACTGAGTCATGGCTGTGGGCGGGACAGGTCCAAGCAAATGCTGCATGAAGTAAATAGCCTGTGGACAAAGCCTGATGACTTAATGTGAACAGTCACCAACCGCCAAAATCTAGACAGATGGAATACATCCCAAATTGGGGTGCAAAGCAAGGTGGAGGTCAACCACCGACCAATTCAATGAAGAAAAAACAAAAAGCAGCACCAAATGTGCACTACAGCACTAAACATTCCAAACTGTACTTATTTTAAAATTTTGAGATTTTTGGCAAAAAATTGCAATTTCTTGAGCTGCTTCGCCACGTCACGGCAAATCTCATTTGAAGCAGTCCTACACTAAAATATTTTTATAAAATGTGCCATACGGCCTCACATATGAATAGTAGAACTGCTCTTAGCAGCACTCACCTGGTCTATTTCAATCCCGTACCCATGACTGAGTCATGGCTGTGGGCGGGACAGGTCCAAGCAAATGCTGCATGAAGTAAATAGCCTGTGGACAAAGCCTGATGACTTAATGTGAACAGTCACCAACCGCCAAAATCTAGACAGATGGAATACATCCCAAATTGGGGTGCAAAGCAAGGTGGAGGTCAACCACCGACCAATTCAATGAAGAAAAAACAAAAAGCAGCACCAAATGTGCACTACAGCACTAAACATTCCAAACTGTACTTATTTTAAAATTTTGAGATTTTTGGCAAAAAATTGCAATTTCTTGAGCTGCTTCGCCACGTCACGGCAAATCTCATTTGAAGCAGTCCTACACTAAAATATTTTTATAAAATGTGCCATACGGCCTCACATATGAATAGTAGAACTGCTCTTAGCAGCACTCACCTGGTCTATTTCAATCCCGTACCCATGACTGAGTCATGGCTATGGGCGGGACAGGTCCAAGCAAATGCTGCATGAAGTAAATAGCCTGTGGACAAAGCCTGATGACTTAATGTGAACAGTCACCAACCGCCAAAATCTAGACAGATGGAATACATCCCAAATTGGGGTGCAAAGCAAGGTGGAGGTCAACCACCGACCAATTCAATGAAGAAAAAACAAAAAGCAGCACCAAATGTGCACTACAGCACTAAACATTCCAAACTGTACTTATTTTAAAATTTTGAGATTTTTGGCAAAAAATTGCAATTTCTTGAGCTGCTTCGCCACGTCACGGCAAATCTCATTTGAAGCAGTCCTACACTAAAATATTTTTATAAAATGTGCCATACGGCCTCACATATGAATAGTAGAACTGCTCTTAGCAGCACTCACCTGGTCTATTTCAATCCCGTACCCATGACTGAGTCATGGCTGTGGGCGGGACAGGTCCAAGCAAATGCTGCATGAAGTAAATAGCCTGTGGACAAAGCCTGATGACTTAATGTAGCCTTGTCCAATGCTGTTCGTAGAGCTCTTTGGCTAAAGTGCTGGCCTGGGGATAAGCAGACTAAAGGCCGCTTTACACGCTACGACATCGCTCAAGCAATCTCGTTGGGGTCACGGAATTTGTGACGCACATCCGGCTGCGATGTCGTTGCGTGTGACACGTATGAGCGATTTTGAATCGTCGTAAAAACGTTCAAAATCGCTAATCGGTGACATGCCCCCCATTCACAATTATCGTTGCTGCTGCGTGTACGATGTAGTTCGGCGTTCCTGCGGCAGCACACATCGCTATGTGTGACACCGCAGGAACGAAGAACCTCACCTTACCTGCGGCCGCCCGCAATGCGGAAGGAAGGACGTGGGCGGGATGTTACGTCCCGCTCATCTCCACCCCTCTGCTTCTATTGGGCGGCCGCTTAGTGACGTCGCTGTGACGCCAAACAAACCGCCCCCTTAGAAAGGAGGCGGTTCGTCGGTCACAGCGACGTCGCTAGGCAGGTAAGTAGTGTGACTGGTGTGAGCGATGTTGTGCGCCACGGGCATCGCACAACCGATGAGAGCGGGTACACACGCCAGCGATATTGGTAACGATATCGCAGCGTGTAAAGTACCCCTAAGGCTATGTTCACACAGGGCGTTTTTGCAGCATTTTTTTCCTGAACAAAACCTGATCTTGAGGCAGGATGTCTCCTGGGAGTCAACTGCAGTTTTGGTGCGGTTTTTGTGGCGTTTTTACAACGTTTTTTTCTGTTATGTTAAGACCAGCAAGGGTTCAAAAGTACCCGAGTGCTAGGCCGGGCCGGGATTGACCTGGATCCAGCACTCAGGTTGAAAAAAAAAAAAGTAAAAAGAAGGAAAAAAAAACGTAAAGCAAGCAAGGTATACTTACCAGTCTCCAGCATCACTGTACCTGTTCGGTAGATGCTAGCGTGTATAGGCTCCTTCCAGGTATGATGTCATTTCAACATACCCCTATCACATGGGGGGGAGGGGGGCGAAGCATCATATAGTGGAAGGGAGAAAACATTGCAAGCTCACTAACCCAGCTGGTCACGCCCACTAACCTGGAAGGAGCCCATACATTCTCGGCTCAACCGTTCCAGGGCCGCTCTTTAGCCTCATGCATATTCACTGCTTTCCAAGTGCACTGGTTTCTGTGATTGGTTGCAGTCAGACGCGCCCCCAGCCTGTGTGACAGCGTCTGACTGCAACCAATCACAGACCTGGTCTGTGGGTCTATTGTACAGTAAATAATAAAAAAAAAATGGCGTAGGATCCCCCCATATTATGATACCCAGCAAAGCTAAAGCCAACAGCTACAGGCTTACAGTGTGCTTATCCTAGCTATGTATCAAAATAAAAGGGACCCCATGCTGTTTTTTAATTAGATAAATAATTGAAAAAAAAACATCGTGCGGTATCCCCCCCTCCCCTCCCCAATTTTGCTGGGGGCTGGTATTCTCTCCCTGGAGACCTGGAGAGACCCAGCCTAAAAATATCAGCCTGCAGACGCCCAGGATTGTTGCATCTATTAGATGCAACAATCCCAGTACTTTACCCACCTCTTCCCGAATTGCCCTGGTGCGGAGGCAATCGGGGTAATATCAGGGGATAATTGCAGCCCACATCTGGGACTAAGCCCTAGATTGGTAATGGCAGGTGTCTATGAGACACCCCCCAGCACCTGTATCACCATCTATAATAAGTGAAAAGAAATAAACACAAACACCTAAAAAAAAATCCTTAATCTAATATATAAAGCTGAGTGTATGTGTGTATGTATGTATGTGTGTATGTATTGCCCATAAAGAAATCCGCACCCTCGCATTTACAATCATGAAATTTTGCACATAAACTCCATGTAACTTAGGGAATGTCATAGACTATGTTTGGATGAGAAAATGTAACCCCGCGCTTTACAGTTACTCTCCAAAAAAATCTGCCTCCATTAAAGTCAACAGAGCTGCGAGCTATTAGATTATGAACAGGAGCTGTGACTGGTTGCTATAGGAACAAAATAAATTGTTAGTATAAGAAGCTTATGTCTGAGGTAATAAGATGTCGGTGGGGAGATGGATAGAGACAGACAGGGAAAGAGACAGCCAGACAGGGAAAGAGACAGCCAGACAGGGAAAGAGACAGGCAGAGAGACAGCCAGGGAAAGAGACAGGCAGACAGAGACATACAGGGAAAGAGACAGCCAGACAGGGAAAGAGACAGAGACAAGTACCTAGATAGGGAAAGAGACAGAGTCAAGTAAAGAGACAGACAAGTAAAGAGACAGGGAAAGAGACAGAGACAAGTAAAGAGATGGGGAAAGAGACAGACGGGGAAAGAGACAGACCTGGAACGAGGCAGACCTGGAAAGAGACAGACGGGGGAAGAGAAAGACCTAGAACAAGACAGACCTGGAACGAGACAGATGGGGAAAGAGACAGACCTGGAATGAGACAGACAGGGAAAGAGACTGACAGACAGAGAGAGAGATACAGAGATAGAGAGAGACAGACAGAGAGACTGATACAGAGACAGACAAAGAGACTGATACAGACAGAGCCAGACAAACTCGAAGAGAGACCGTTACTATCCCAGACAACGCCCAGTTACTAGTTTGAAAAAAAATACAAAAAACACCCTCTTTCACCACTTTATTAACCCCATAATCACCCCTGCAGGTCCGACATAATCCACACAAATTTCCATGGCGATTCAGCTCTGCTACCTCTGAAAATCACAGCGAGTACCATAGAACAGGACTGCCCACTGTGAGCTCCAGAGAATGAATGAGTCATGTGATCATCAGTCACTTCACTCAGCTGATTCCCGGTCACAGCTGGCGATACCTGTGGCCGTAAATAGCCTGAGTGACGTCACCGCTGAATGCGAGGCTCATTCATTCTCTGTATAGACCTGCAGATCAGGTCTGTGATTGGTTGCAGTCAGATGCTGTCACTCTGGTTGCAGTCAGACGCGCCCCCAGCCTATCACACATGAAAGCAGTGAATATGTAATGAGCGGGGAAGTGGAGGAGCCGCAGGAGCGTACAGCTGCAATGGTGATTCGGTAAATATGCCGTGCCTGCTCCAATCCCCCTATCTCCTCCACCATTTTTAAGTGCTGGCCAGATACCCTGGATCAATTCCAGGCCGGAACCGGGTTTTTTATTAACCCGGTTAGATTCGCTAATCCAGGGTATCTGCGAGTACACCCGTCACTAGGGTGAAAAAACGTGGCAGAAGTGCTGAAAACAATTGACATGTTCATTCTTTTCATAACGCAGCAAAACCGGAGGTGGTTCACAAAACAGCCAGAAAAATCATGGAGGTGATTTGTGTGTGTGCATGAGATTTCAGAAATCTCATAGACTTTTATTAGTATGGATTTGCATAACACCAAGACAAATCCTTAGCTAAAAAACGCTGCAAAACCATTGCAAAAATGCCCAATGTGAACATAGCCTAAGTTGAAACTGCGTGCTTTATTACAGGGGAGGGGAGCCTTTTTTCCAACCTTTACCAACTTTCAGGAGCCGCACAAAATTATCAATGTGAAAATGACCCTGCTACATTTGGTCAAACAACTCACCCTTACTGTGGTGCTGTGGTGGCCGGAGCTGTTTCTCTTTGGTACGGCTGTGAAGTTTGGTGATACTAATCATGTTTCTTCTCACTGCTGCTTTTTCATTTTTGTCTGGGTCTGGAGTGCCGTCAACTATTTGTGATAAGATTGGTAAATCATATACATCACATAACAGACGCTGTATATACATCACAGGAGACACTGGAGGCACATATATCACTGGAGGGGTTGGGGGCATATACATCACTTAGGAGACACTGGTACTGCTGCATATACATCACATAGGAGACGCTGGGACTGCTGTATATACATCACATGAGACACTGGGGGCACATACATCACACAAGGGGCTGGGGACATGTATATGCCACCAGCCCCTTCTGTGATGTATATGCCTCCAGCCTCCCCTGTGATGTATATGCCCCCAGACCCTCCTGTGATGTATATGCCCCCAGACCCTCCTGTGATGTATATGCCCCCAGCCCCTCCTGTGATGTATATGCCCCCAGCCCCTCCTGTGATGTATATGCCCCCCGCCCCTCCTGTGATGTATAAGTCACAGGACATGCTGAGGAGGCATACACATCACAGGAGACGCTAGGGGCATGCACATCACAGGAGACTCTGGGGGCATGCACATCACAGGAGACGCTGGGGACATGCACATCACAGGAGACGCTGAGGGCATAAGCAACACAGACACTGGGGCGCAGACACCACAAGAGGGGCTGGGGCACAGACACCACAAGAAGGGCTGGGGCGCAGACCCCACAAGAGGGGCTGGGGTGCAGGCACCACAAGAGGGGCTGAGGCACAGGCACCACAAGAGGGGCTGAGGCACAGGCACCACAAGAAGGGCTGGGGCGCAGGCACCACAAGAGGGGCTGGGACGCAGGCACCACTGGGGGGGGGCACAGATATCACTTGCGGAGCCCTGACATAACGGGGGGGAGGAGGGTCACACAAACCTGGGGTGATACACAGTATTGGGGGGCACACAGCACTGAGGGTTGCACGCAACTCTGGGGGAGGGGGCCACAAAGCGCTGGACGGGTTACACAGCAGCAGAGGGCGGGCGCTGAACACACAGCATCGCCAGACTCACGCAGCTCCGAGGGCAGAGGGCGGACACATAGCTTCGAGGGCGGGCACACAGCTCCGAGGGCAGAGGTCAGGCACACACCGCTAGGCTGTGAAGCTGCTGTGGGACGGAAGCGCAGAGCGCTAAACCCGCCCACAAAGTAAGTCCTCAGCTCACTGGCACTGGCCAGCGGGAGAATGCATTGGTATGCACGGCAGCACATGTGCGGATTTAAAGGGCCGGCGGCCCGCAAGACGGTGGTGGCGGCTCAAGCACTGCCGCCCCCTGGAATCTGCCCGGGGGCTGCAGAAAAGGGCATGGCGGGCTGTATAAGACCCGCGGGCCGGATGTTCCCCACCCCTGCTTTACCATGTGAAGGAGAATTCTTATTCGGACTAGTGTTAGATGACATTTTGGAGAAGGCTGGTGATGGGAAAAAAGGATTCAACCAACCAAAAGTGGATCAATTTAGAAGTAAAAGCCAATACAAAGTACAAATAAATAACTCCTAAAACTTAAAATTTTATTGCATAGCATTTAAACTGGGAAATGATCTCTTAAAAACCACAACACCACAGATCAATAATTATCGTGGTAAAAATAGTAGCAGGGAGAGCTGGCCCTAATAGAACCTGTTTCTCACCCCTACCTAGCCACGGAGGTCGGCACCCTAGACCTGCGCAAATGGCGCCCCCACTCACCGACGACTGACCCTAATGGCCCTACTGTGCCCTAGTAGTAGATGTAGGGAATAGAAAATACCACACTAAAAAGCACCACCACCACCAATGTACTACTAATTAAACTAATCAACTAAGCACTTTACCAGAGCCAGCACACCCATAATCTGGAAAGTGTGTATATGCCTAATAGCCCACAGAATTAGACCACTTAGTCACAGTTAATTATTGATGTGTGGTGTTGTGGTTTTTTAAGGGATCATTTCCCAGTTTTAATGCTATGCAATAAAATTTAAAGTTTTAGGAGTTACTTATTAGGAAAAAAGGATTCCCAAACTTATCATTTCCATCTTATAGACGTTCCTTTTGGAAGCAAATAGGAACCCAGAGAAGACCCCCTAGAGATCAAGAGAGATGGAACATTGATCGAAAGCGTAAATACCGTGGTTTTATGTTAGGAAGTACTTCCCAGAAGGGCAAGAAGTCTTTCCAATTACTTGTCTTCCCCCAACCTGGGGACACTCATCCTATTCCTTCCTGCCTGGGAAAAGATTTCTGTTAGTGGATGGATTCTCAGGATAGTAAGATCCGGCCTAAGATTGGAATTTCAGACTATCTCCTCACAGAGGTTTGTCTTGACATCTTATTGGACATCCCTGGTAGAACAACGGGCTCTGAAAGCAGAGTTATTGGATGTAGTAAAAAAAGTAAATGCTTTTGGAGGTCCCTATGGGGGATATTATTCCCCTCGTAGCTTAATAAAAAAAGCCAGACTGGTCATTCAGGACTATAATAAATCTAAGGCACCTGAACATAAAAAAGGAGACCTTCAAAATGGAGACCATAAGCTCAACACTAAAGATGATGTTTCCAAACTGTTATATGGCGGTTGTAGACCTGAAAGATGCTTACTATCATGTGCCTATGCACAGCTGATACCAGAAATTCCTCAGGATGGCCTTATACATAAAAGGAGCAGTAAGACACTTCCAGTATTGAACTCTTCTCTTTGGACTGTCCGTAGCCCCTGGCATCTTTACCAAACTGATAGTGGAAGTGACGGCTCATCTGCCAGAGAAAGAGACACTGGTAATTCCATATGTGGACGACTTCCTGATTGCAGATGCTTCATGTCATCAGCGCAGGATTTAGATTCAGGAGGTCTGCACACCATAGAAAGCCTATGTTGGGTGCAGGCATTTTTAGGTCTCATATTGGGTGCAGTAATTTTTAGGTCTCATATTGGATTCAGAAACTCAGGAATGTCGCCTTCCAAAAGACAAAGTAGAAAAAGTTCACAACCAGGTCTCAAAGGCAATAAGAGTTTCTGCCATGTCCCTCAGGAGGGCTATGTCTAGGTCTATGTTCCTTGACCTATGCATCCCAGCGGTGCTCTGGGCCCAGATATATACCAGGAAATTGCAGTTTATTATTTAAATAAATAATTTAAAAAAAAACCCAATTGTGAAACCCAGCCATGATAACGCCAACAGCTAGGGGCTGGTATTCTCAGGCTGAATAGATGCCTGCAGCCGCCCAAGATTGCCACATCCATTAGATGCAACAATCCCAGCACTTTACCCAGCTCTTCCCAATTGCCCTGGTGTGGTGGCAATTGGAGTAATAAGGGGTTATTGTCAGATCACAACTCCCACTAAGCCCTAGGTTAGTAATGGGAAAGGTTTATTCTGATTTAATTTCAGATAGTGATTAAACCATGCATATGTCTTTTTAGATAGTGTATGTAAACATCTGGTTTCAACTGTATATGCACACACAATTTTTCCACATGCACTCATATACCCCTACAGAGTAACACACGCTTTATACTGTACATCCACAATATTACATGCATAGCATACTGTGCAGAATATTACATTTACTATATACCATATACACACTTATATACACTACATACTATTATATGCCCACTTGTAAACACCATATACTACCTACATACACCCTGATATACACTATATACTGCATACACAGTATTAGATGTAATTACCTATGCTAAAGTCAGTCTGCAGAATCAGCTGGGCCCTCACATCGCTGCAATCCCAGGCAGCAGCCATCAGATGTCAGCAGGAAATAGAGGACACAGCCGAGGCACGACAGACAGCTTAGCTGCCTCTGTCACAGGCTCTACTTCTACACCAGCCACCATGTCCTCCTCCCTTCTCCCTCTGTTCTCCTCCCTTCTCCCTCCGTCCCGATTGCTTCTAGTGACACGTGGGAGGAAGAGGAAGGGTCCACACTGACCATTTACTTTCCCTGCAGTTTACAATGGTAACAGTAGAACCCACCTTCCCGCAACACCCATACAGGCTGGTGTCCAGGGTGACAGACGCCTCCTTTCCTTTACCTCACCGCAGGCCCTGCACACTGTAAGTGTGACTGCTTCATCCTGCAGAGCCCACGTCTCCTGCACAGACCCTGCCAACAGCAGCTCCAGACGTAACAGAAGCAGGGGCATGCATCATGACAGCACCATCTGCAGAGTGCAGCAGAGTGGCCTCTATATCTGCAAATGACACTAGAACAGCCCTTGCTTCTCCCTTCTGCAGTCACTGATAGACTATATTTTTAACACAAGATGAAGTTTTGGTGAAACGTGCGTTGGGGCGGCTGAGACAGGTTGATGGTTTGCACATTTCCCCACTAAGTAACTGTATACTATTTTTTTTAGCACTTTGTATGAAGATCCTGTCTCCTTAAGCACTTGCTCATATACTGCTAATACAGGGTCCTCCTCTGTTTCCTGTATTCCACTTAAGTGGGTTTATACTTGGTATAGTTCATTAATATGTCAGATGTCTGACTATCTGTAATCACTGGATATTGTGTACTAATACCATCCTGTCCTTGGCATGTTTTTACAGCTTTTGTATTTATGGACATTTTTTTCTATGAATTTTCTATTTTTAATATTTATCAATATATTTTTTAGCCCAAACTCGTTCTATTTTGCGTGGTATTACAGATAGGGGAATGGCAGTTCTTATTTCTATCTGTCTACTATCAGATATGGCATTCTATTCTATTTTCTGTGCCCCACTACACAGTTCCCTGCTATGAAATTAAGTACCTGCAGTGCCCCCCTCAATTGGTGACTTTCATTGGAGTTCATGTCAAGTTCAGGGCCCAAACCCAACTTTATCTAAAGCCTGGCTGAACCCGAACTTTCACGGGTCTGCTCATCCCTAATTACAAATTATCTGTGTAGTATCCGATTATTATGGATACATTGCCCTGATTAATCTAAAAAATTGTATTTGATCAAGTACATTTTAAATGTTAATGTATAAAATCGGTGGTCATATGGATGAAAAATATATGGATGACAATAAGGATGAAAATCTCTAAAGGGGGCTTTACACGCAGCGTATTGCTAGCGATATCGCTAGCTAGCGTTCCCGCCCCCGTCTTTTGTGCGTCACAGGCAAATCACTGCCCGTGGCGCACAATATCGTTTAGAGCTGTCACACGGACTTACCTGCCTAGCGACGTTGCTGTGGCCGGCGAACCTCCTCCTTTCTAAGGGGGCGGTTCGTGCGGCGTCACTAAGCGGCCGCCCAATAGAAGCGGAGGGGTGGAGATGAGCAGCCGTAACATCCTGCCCACCTCCTTCCTTCCTCATTGCCGGCAGCCGCAGGTAAGCTGTAGTTCGTCGTTCCCGAGGTGTCACACATAGCGATGTGTGCTGCCTCGGGAACAACGAACAACCTGCGTCCTCAACAATCAACGATTTTTTGAACAGGAACGACGTGTCAACGATGGACGATTTGGTGAGTATTTTCCATCGTTAACGGTCGCTCAGTGTCACACGTAATGACGTCGCTAACGATGCCAGATGGGCGTCACGGAATCTGTGACCCCGGCGATATATTGTTAGATACGTCGTTGCGTGTAACGGGGCCTTAAGGCCTCATTCAGACATACATTTTGTTTCTTGTGCGTGAAAAACAAAAAGAGAAGTACATGTGAACAGCTCCACAGACTATGATAAAAAACACATACAGAATGCGTTCGAGACGTATAAAAGGCAACACATTTTTACACGTGCTTTATCTGTGTTTTTCACAGATAAAACATATGCCCATTATTAGTAGTTAGTAGTTCACAAGTCCATGTTTACACAAAAATAAATAAAAGAAACAAGACGTCTGTTTTTGATCTGAGTCGAGAATCAAACTCACCCATTCCAATCAATGAGTCCGTGAAATAAAAAGAACAGCCACAATCTGTGTCTCATAAACGCCTGTCATCACTAAACTAGGACTTATTGGCAGCTATGTGCTGCTAACCATTAACTCCTTATTACCCTGATTGCCACCGCACCAGGGCAATTTGGGATGAGCCAGGAAAAGTCCCGGGACTGTCTCATCTAATGATTGCGGCAATTCCGGGCGGCTGCTGGCTGAAATTTTTGGCTGGGGGGCTCCACAGCCTGAGAATACCAACCCCCAGCTGTGAGGCTTTATCCTGGCTGATTATGAAAATTGGGGGGACCGCCCGCCATTTTTTAAAATATTTATTTATTTTGCTGTATGCTATAGACCCGCCCACCAGTGTCTGTGATTGGTTGCAGTCAGACAGCTGTCACTCAGCGTGGGGGCGGGTCTGACTGCAACCAATCACAGCCACCGGTGAGCAGGGAAGGCATGAATATGTTATGAGCCTAATGAGCAGCCGGCTCTGGAAGATGAAAGAGCTGCCACGGCAGCAGTGTGACAGTCGACTGGTGATCAGTGAGTATGAAGGGCTTTGCTCCTACCCCTTTGCGCCAGATTGTGTTCCCCATAAACTTTATATGGGGAGCAGCATCTGGCCAGATACCAGAGATCAATCCTCCGCCGACCCAGAGTCAGTGGGTGATTGAACTGCCAGCCCTCCAAACCGCAGGTACCTGCGGAAAAGAAGTGACATGCTCATTCTTTTTGCTGCGGAAATTCCGCAGCAAAACCTGTTGGTGATAAAAACGCAGTGTGCGCACAGCATTTCTTTTTCACCATAGGTTTTGCTGGGGAAGGACTGCAGCAACGTTGTGAACATTTTCTGCAGCAAAACATGCAGTAAAAACCACGGCAAATTTGCCGCGGTAAAAAAAACGCAGTGTGCACACAGGGCCTAATAGTTTTTATTTCCATGCATTAGGAACATTGCACACCGTTTTGTCAATCAAATCATGCAGCGAAATGTATATAATTTTACCTACTTTACAAAAAAATGAACATTGGGCTGTTCCAAAAAGTAGCAGTGTCTGCATTTGTCTTTACATACTCAAAATCTGTCTTCTTTTTATTTAAGATTTAGCATTCCTGTGAATCACTAACCTAATATTTAGTTGTATAACTACAGTTTTAGTCAACCAACTTCTGGCACCTGTCAACTATTATTCCAGCCCAGGATGCTGTTACGCTCCTCGGGTCCCGGCGCCGCCTGTCACTCACCGCTCTGGTCCCCGGTCCTCCTGCCCGCGGCTGTGCTTCTCTCTCCCCCTCCTGTGCGTCCGCCGTGCCTCCCGTCCGCCGGTCACGGCTTCCTGCTGCGACCCGGAACTCTCTGCCTGGCTCCCCTGCATCTTCTTCACCCTCCTCTCTGCTTCCTGCGCTGGTCTCCGGCACTCGGGCCTCGCGCATGTGCATTAGGGCGCGCGCGCTCACTCACCTCTTCTTAAAGGGCCAGCGTCCCAGGAACAGGATATGGGTGATTTCAGGTACAGGGTATATAAGACTTCCTTTTTCATGTGGGCGGTGCCTGTTCAACGTGTTCCCATAGCTAGGTGTTCAGGTCCCTCTTTACCTTGTACTCTGACTAACACTGTCTCCTCCGCATAGCCCGTCTGCCGTCCTGACCTGGTCCAAGATTGACGATTTCCCAGGAAGTGTCCTGGTGACTGTTTGCTGAGGATCCCGCCATCTCCCGTCAGCCTGAACCCGTCACCTGGTTTTCACCTGGATGCTTCAGCCTGCACGTCCCGCTGGATCCAGACCCCGTCTGCTGTTACTACTCGGCACCTGTACCCAGGTTAAGTCATTTGTCTAGCCTCCGGTTCCCGTTGAACTATTAGTTCTCTCCCCTGCCAATCTCTGAAGGACCCGTACTCCGTACTCTCAGTGTTCCATCTGCCGTGCATTTAGGCCATCTGGTGGGCACAGTCCCTGTATAGGGGTTAGCTCTGGGTTGCCTCTCTGGGGGAGTCCGGTGCACGGTCCCGTGAATCCACCTCCAGGACGTTACAGATTGAACAGGCCATAGATTCCGCCGGAGTACAAGCGTCCCAGCTGGCCGGATTACAACAAGAACTGGTACGACAACGCGAGACCCAATCTCGCATGCTGGCCTTTATGTCATCAGTGGACACCGTCTGAATAATCTTCAAGCAACAGCCACATCCCTGTCGGATCAGAACACAGCAGCAGCTTCCGTAGTGGCTTCCTCTTCCACCTCGAGACTCCGCCTAGCTTCTCCGCCCCGGTATGCCGGGGACCCCAAGACCTCTAGAGGTTTTTTAAATCAACGCTCACTGCATTTCAAGTTGCTTCCACACCTCTTTGCCTCTGATCAAGCAAAGGTGGCCTTTCTGATGTCCCATCTGGAGGGTGAAGCATTGGCCTGGATAAATCCCCTGTGGGAGAAGGAAGATCCGGTGACTACCGACATCCGGGGATTCCTTGAGGCCTTCCATAACACCTTTGATGAACCAAGACGCACCTCCACGGCCGCCTCTTCGCTCCTTCGGCTACGCCAAGGAACCTTAACGGTTGGCCAGTACACCATCTGGTTCGCACGCTTGCCTCTGAGGTAGGATGGAACATCAAGGCATTGACAGCAGCCTTCTGGGAGGGCCTCTCCGGCTGCATCAAGGATGAATTGGCCCGTCGTGATGTTCCTCCTACCTTGGATGGTCTGGTCTCTCTAGCAACCCACATTGATCTCCGTTTCCAGGAACGGTCCAAGGAAGTATCACAGGAGAGGCGACTGACACGTCACACCTCCACTCCGCAGAGGTCCACCGTCCCTCAGTCAGTGCTATCTGGCAACTCTAATCCCGAACCTATGCAAATAGATCGTCTGGAACAAGCTGAGCAACTCCGAGCAGAGCGGCTCGCCAAGGGTCTGTGTTTCTACTGTGGAAGCAGTACACACCTGCTTCGTTCCTGTCCCAAGAAGCCGGGAAACTCCAAAGCCTAGGGTTGGTAGGAGAGGCCACCCTAGGTACCGGAACCCTCTCAGACCCGGTTACGCTGACCGTTCAAGTGACGACGGAGGAGACCCGGTTCACGGCAGAGGCATACCTTGATTCGGGGGCAGTGGGCAATTTCATCCAACAGGCTACGGTGGACAAATACCGGGTACCTGTCATCCCGCTTTCAGAACCCCTTGTGATCGCCTCCGTGGACAGGAAACCCCTTTCAGAACCCGTGTTGTTTATTACCAAACCCGTGGAACTCCGTATTGGCGCTCTGCCTACCGAAAAGATTGCTCTATATGTCCTCCCGAAACTGGCTCACTCACTCCTGCTGGGCCTACCCTGGTTACGAGTATATGAACCTGTCATCAGTTGGCGCTCTGGAGAGCTTTCTCGTTGGGGCCCGTCTTGCCATGAGAACTGTCTACAGTCTGTACGGCCCATCCATCAGTCACTGGCACCAGAGTCCCTACCGGGACTGCCTTCCGCATATTGGTCTTTTGTGGACGTGTTCGATAAGAAGGAGGCAGATGTATTACCGCCACATCAACCCTACAACTGTGCCATCGACTTGCTGCCGGGCACTACTCCTCCCCGTGGACGGATCTATTTCTTGTCCCCTGCCGAGACCCAGGCCATGTCGGACTACATTGCAGATAACCTGGCAAGGGGGTTCATCGGGAGTTCCTCGTCTTCTGCAGGCGCAGGGTTTTTCTTCGTCAAGAAGAAAGAAGGTGACTTACGCCCTTGCATCGACTACTGGGGCTTGAACCAGATCACCATGAAAAATAAATATCCTCTACTTCTGATCCCGGAGATATTCGATCGGCTCAGGGGGGCCCGTGTCTTCACCAAGCTAGACCTTCGCGGAGCTTACAACCTGGTCCGTATTCGCCCGGGAGACGAATGGAAGACGGCATTCAACACCCGTGACGGGCACTACAAATACTGTGTGATGCCCTTCGGTCTCTGTAACACCCCGGCTGTCTTCCAGGAACTGGTGAACGACGTCTTCAGGGATCTTGTCTACATCTGTGTGGTCGTATATCTAGACGATATCCTGGTCTATTCCCCGGACTTGCCGACCCACAGAAAAAACATACGAATCGTTTTGCAAAGGCTTAGGGAGAACCGTCTGTACGCCAAGTACGAAAAATGTGTGTTTGAACGGACGTCCCTTCCCTTTCTGGGCTACGTGATTTCTGACACAGGCCTGCAGATGGATCCCGAGAAGGTGTCTTCTATCCTTGAGTGGTCTCCTCCCTCCGGACTGAAAGCCACCCAACTCTTCCTAGGCTTCGCCAATTATTATCGCCAGTTTATCTCTCACTTCTCTGCTCCGACCGCGCCTCTCTCCACCTTGACCAAGAAGGAGGCCAACCCGAAAGACTGGTCACCTGAGGCCGACGCCGCTTTTTGTTCCCTGAAACGGGCTTTTGCCTCCTCTCCCGTTCTCTACAGACCGGAGTTGAACCGACAATTCACCTTAGAGGTGGATGCCTCCTCCTCAGGAGCAGGGGCCGTGCTCATGCAGAAGTCGTCCACCGGGAGGTTGGTCACCTGCGGCTTCTTCTCCAAAATCTTCTCGGCACCCGAACGCAACTATACCATTGGCGATCGAGAGCTCCTGGCAGTCAAGCTGGCTTTGGAGGAATGGCGATACCTGTTGGAGGGTGCGGTATACCCGGTTATCATTTACACCGACCATAAAAACCTGGAGTATCTGCGATCCGCTCGAAGACTGGACCTGCGACAAGCCCGTTGGTCCCTATTCTTTGCCCGGTTTGACTTCCAACTACATTTCCGGCCCGCGGACAAGAACGTGCAGGATGATGCCTTGTCCCGGTCCTTCATTCCGGTGGAGCAAGAGGAAGAGACAAACCAGTCCATCATTTGTCCTAGTAAGGTCATCCCGGTGGCTCTCGTCACCTTGGCACAGATACCCCCTGGGAAGACCTTCATCACGGAGACCGACAGACTCAAGGTCCTTCAGTGGGGGCATTCTTCGAAAGTGGCTGGACACGCCGGTCAGAAGAGAACGTGGAGCGCTATCGTCCATCACTATTGGTGGCCGTCTCTTCGTAAGGATGTCGTCTCCTTTGTCTCCGCTTTTCCATCCTGTGCCCGCAACAAGACGCCCAAACACCTACCCTATGGTCGTCTCCTGCCTCTGCCGATTCCCTCCGTTCCATGGCAACACATTGCCATGAATGTTATCACGGACTTGCCTTTTTCTACTGGAAATACGGTCATTTGGGTCGTGGTAGACTGATTCTCCAGGGTGGCTCACTTCGTCCCCATGGTCTGCCTACCCTCTGCCCCGGAATTCGCCGATGCCTTTATCCAGCATATCTTCTGGCTGCACGGCTTTCCCTTGCATATAGTGTCCGACAGGGGAACTCAGTTCACCTCGCGCTTCTGGAGGGTGCTCTGTAAACATCTGGGAGTGTCTCTGGACTTTTCCTCGGCCTTCCATCCCCAGTCTAATGGCCAAGTCAAACGTGTCTACCAGGTCCTGACTTCCTTCCTTCGACACTACGTCAACGTCCATCATGAAGACTGGTCCATGCTACTCCCTTGGGCTGAGTTCTCCCATATTCATCACGTCAGTGAATCCTCCCCCAGCTCTCCCTTTTATGTTGTCTATGGTCTTCAGCCTTCCGTCCCATTATCCTCCGCTTCTGATGTTCTCGCTGCAGATGCCCTGTCCAGGTACTTCTCTACTATATGGAGTTCTGTCAAAACCTCCCTTGAACGTGCTTCCGCCCAGATGAAGAAACATGCGGACAAGAGACGCCTTGACCCTCCTCGCTTCTCTCCTGCGGATTTGGTGTGGCTTGCCTCCAAATACAAATAAGGAATAACGTTTGGAACACCATTCTAAGTCCGAACTGGGTGCAAAAACCTAAAAAAACATCACTATGGGGAGATAAGGTATGCACACCAGTGACTATGTAAGGGGAATACATGAAATAGCAGAAACTGCTGTGTGAATACTGACACTGACATACTGACTGTCAGTATTCACACAGCAGTTTCTGCTATTTCATGTATTCCCCTTACATAGTCACTGGTGTGCATACCTTATCTCCCCATAGTGTTGCCTCCAAATACGTCTGGTTGAAGATTCCATCTTACAAGTTGGGTCCGCGGTACATCGGTCCTTTCAAGGTTGTCAAAAGTATCAACAAGGTCTCCTACAAACTGCAGCTCCCGGCCACGATGCGGATCCCTAACTCCTTCCACGTGTCCTTGCTCAAGCCTGTCATCCTTGGTCCCTTCTCCTCTGATACCGGTACTCCTCCTCCCATTGCTAACGACGATGTGTATGCGGTAAAAGACATTGTAGCCATGAAGAGAGTGCGGGGTAAGCAGTTCTTTATTGTCGATTGGGAAGGATACGGTCCTGAGGACCGGTCCTGGGAACCCTGGGAGAACACTGCTGCTCCTCTGCTACGCAACTTCTTGTCCCGATGGCGGGGAGGGAGGCGTAAGGGAGGGGGTACTGTCACGCTCCCCGGGTCCCGGGGCCGCCTGTCACTCACCGCTCTGGTCCCCGGTCCTCCTGCCCGTGGCTGTACTTCTCTCTCCCCCTCCTGTGCATCCTCCATGCCTCCCGTCCGCCGGTCACGGCATCCTGCTGCGACCCGAAACTCTCTGCCTGGCTCCCCTGCATCTCCTTTACCCTCCTCTCTGCTTTCTGCGCTGGTCTCCGGCACTCGGGCCTCGCGCATGTGCATTAGGGCGCGCGCGCGCTCACTCACCTCTTCTTAAAGGGCCAGCATCCCAGGAACAGGATATAGGTGATTTCATGTACAGGGTATATAAGACTTCCTTTTTCATTTGGGCGGCGCCTGTTCAACGTGTTCCCATAGATAGGTGTTCAGGTCCCTCTGTACCTTGTACTCTGACTAATACTGTCTCCTCCGCAGAGCCCGTCTGCCGTCCTGACCTGGTCCAAGATTGCCGATTTCCCAGGAAGTGTCCCGGTGACTGTTTGCTGAGGATCCCGCCATCTACCGTCAGCCTGAACCCGTCACCTGGTTTTCACCTGGATGCTTCAGCCTGTATGTCCCGCTGGATCCGGCCCCCGTCTGCTGTTACTACTCGGCACCTGTACCCAGGTCAAGTCATCTGTCCAGCCTCCGGTTCCCGTTGGACTATTAGTTATCTCCCGTACCAATCTCTGAAGGACCCGTACTCCGTACTCTCAGTGTTCTGGCTGCTGTGCATTTAGGCCCTCTGGTGGGTTGACCCAACAGTCCCTGTATAGGGGTTAGCTCCGGGTTGCCTCTCTGGGGGAGTCCGGTGCACGCTCCCGTGAATCCACCTCCAGGACGTTACAGATGCTTTGACCACATCCCACAATTTATTTGCATTTGTTGGCTTTGCCTCAGAAACGACATTTTTTATTTCACCCCACAAGTGTTGTATTGGATTAACGTCCGGGGATTGGGCTGGCCACTCCATAACCTCAATTTTGTTGGACTGGAACCAAGATGTTGCTCGTTTACAGGTGTGTTTAGGGTCATTGTCTTGTTGAAACACCGATTTCAAGGGCATTTCCTCTTCAGCATAAGGCAACATGACCTCTTCAAGTATTTGGATATATGCAAACTGGTCCATGATCTCTGGTATGCGGTAAATAGGCCCGGCACCATAGTAAGAGAAACATGCCCACATCATGATGCTTGCACCACCATGCTTCACGGTCTTCAGAGTGTGCTGTGGCTTGAATTCAGAGTTTGGGGTCGTCTGACGAACTGTCTGCAGCCCTTGGACCCAAAAAGAACAATTTTGTTTTCATCGGTCCACAAAATGTTTCTCCATTTCTCTTTAGACCAGATGATGTGTTCTTTGGCAAATTGTATCCGCTTTAGTACGTCTTTTTTTAATAGTGGGAATTTGCTGGCACTTCTTACTAATAGATTAGCTTCACACAGGCGTCTTCTAACTGTTACAGCACTCACAGGTATCTTGAGACGTCTTTGATCATCCTGGAGCTGATCATTAGCTGAGCCTTTGCCATTCTGCATATTCTTCCATCCATTCGAATAGTCGTCTTCCGTTTTCTTCTACGTCGCTCTGTGTATGCTTTCCATTTTAAAGCATTGGAGATTATTTTAGCTGAACAGCCGATATCATTGTCTGCACTTCTTTATAGGTTTTACCCTCTCAAATCAACTGTTTAATCAAAGTACGCTGTTCTAAACAATGTCTCAAACAACAAATATTTCTCAGGCTTTCAAGGAGAAATGCATGTACATGTGCCAGCCTCACCCTTAAATAAGGGTCACCTGAGTCACACCTGTTTCTTCACAAAATGATTGACCTCATTTAACTCCACACTATTATTATTTTGAACACCCTCCTTTCAATTATTCAAATACACAGACATAAAAACCTGCAGATCATGGTTACCGAGTCTGTGGGTTTTCTAAGAATCTACTCCACCAACTGGTAAATTGTTTGACATGTGATAATACAATTTATACCAAAAACAGTGAATAATCCCGATAGTCATATTGGACTGCTATTATTTTGAACACTACTATAGACCCGATGACACAATATGGCCCGCCAAGAGTAAGGCAGACTTTACACGTTGCGACATCGCTAGCAATTGCTAGCGATGTCCAGCACGATAGCACCCGCCCCCGTCGCACATGCGATATGTGGTGAATGCTGCCATAGTGAACATTATTGCTACGACAGCTTCACACGCACATACCTGGTCGGCGACGTCGCTGTGACCGCCGAAAAATCCCTCCTTCAAGGGGGAGGTGCGTTCGGCGTCACAGCGACGTCACCACGACGTCACTAATCGGCCGGCCAATAGAAGCGGAGGGGCGGAGATGAGCGGGACATAACATTCCGCCCACCTTCTCCCTTCCGCATTGCCGGCGGGATGCAGGTAAGGAGATGTTTGTCGCTCCTACGGGTTTACACACAGCGATGTGTGGAGCTGCAGGAACGACAAACAACGTCGTATCTGCGGTCGAACCGACATTATGAACTGAACGACGTTACACAGATCAGCGATATTGTACGCTTCTGTTTTCGTTCATCGTCGCAACTAGGATTTACACGTTGCGATGTCGCTACCAGCGCCGGATGTGTGTCACTAACGATGTGACCCCGACGATATATCGGTAGCGATGTCGTAATGTGTAAAGCCCCCCTAACTCCAGTAAACATGACTACAGCATTACTGTGATTGACAGGCAGTCCCCTCATGGTTAGTGGCTAGTACCAGGATTCTCGATCGAGTATCGAGCGTCTTGAGCACCCCGATGCCTGATAGAGTACCGAGTACTGCAGAGCATGCTCGCCCATCACTACTTTATACTCTTATGACTGCGAATTCTAGTGTACAAACAACTCTGGATTATGCTGTCACATAAAAATAGTATGTGGAATAATTCTGCAAAAGCTGCACACGTCTGGAAAAGTTACACGCCTGAACCCCTTTTAGATTTCACACTAATGTTGACTATACTGTATGTCATTGCAGCCTGCTTGAGGCAGTGTTCACCCTGCTGCCAGATGTGAACTACAAAATGAGAGACATCAGGCAACAGTGAACTATTATCTGTTGTTTACATAATTGTCAAATAAGGCAAAAAAACAATAGAACAGCCAAGTCATCATATCAGTATAGTCAGACTATGCATCAGCAAGCACAATTCTGTTCATAAAATTTACTGCACAAATTCAGTTTGTCAAAAAAATGTGCCCCGGTGTCTCCAGCATTTAAAGAGAACCTGTCATGTTGTAGATGCAGCCTGGTTTGCATGGTGTCAAACAAGAGATTGGTTTAAAGTTTTCTGGGGAAAGATTAATCATAATATATGTATTTTAGTCTTTTAAATGCCTGCTCATTCTGGGCCTAATATTCCAGGAGGGGAGTTACTTAATAATTGCCAAGCTGCCAATCACTCAATCAAATCACCCACTAAACATTTAAATAGGTTGTCCAACTTATATATAATTAGTGAGTCTGGGACAGAATCCTTGAAATTGTTCCAGAAAATAAAATATTTCACCCAGAAAATTATAGCAATTACATATTTTTGTTAAACCTTCTTTCTGTAGAGCTCTCACAAACTGCTTCATCAGTCCAAATTTAATGTTGAGTGGTGGCTGGACTAGAACTTTATTGGGATCAATTAAACTGTCCACAACTATGTTCTAGATCCCAGATTGCAAAGATGTTCTCGTTGGCTCCAGTGATGAGACTTATCCCTGAGTCCTTTACCGGCTGTCCCATTCACACAAAAAGCATGGATATCTTGTGTATCCTCCTTGCTGCCCAGAGAGAACTTTCAGATCACAACATATTGACCATCCTTGATGTTCGTAGTTAAGTTTCTTGAGAATAAACTCTAAATTCTCATAACTTTCCTTCAAGTGCACAGAATGCCCTACAGGCACAGGCACTGAAGCACACTTGCTGTCATTGTTTAGTAGCAGCTTTCAGACTTTTTTGGGATGAATCAATAAAGAGTCTCCAATCACTCACATTCTATTCAATGTTTTATTTTTCCCATCAGCCCAGGTTCTAGACTTCAATACACTAGAGCACCGTCTTGAGAAAAGTATGGAAGAAATTCCTCTTCTCTGCTTCTGTACCATGAAAAACAGAATCTAAAAGTTCTGCAAATGTTTACGAAGGTGCAAGTGTTGCGGACGGGGGCCGGACCGCTGCAGGGGCTGCTCGGATCCGGGTTCGTTACTGTGGCTGGAGTGGTAGCCGTACCCGGGACTTGTGCGGCTGTCCGTCCCCACAGCTGTAGGAAACGGGGGTATTTAAAGGGGAATAGTTTGTCAGTGACGCCACCCGTGGTTGTGGTGAGAGTTGGTAGCACCGCTGCTGCCTGGTGATGGGACCCCGGGGCTAATGGAGTGGGGCAGCAGGATGGAATCCCCTCCACAGGTAGGGGAGGTGTAGTCCCAGGGCCCAGGTGAACGGGGGTAATGGCTGCAGAGAGTATTATGCAGGGTTGGACCGAGGATGGATGGTCAAAGTTCCAAAGAGTTGCACACAGAGTCCAGTGGTAAACCAAATTGCCAGTGACCAGTTGCCTCCGGCGGGTGTATTCGGGTCCAACACCTTGGTGTAGCAAACAGGGGTCCCTTCCTCCTGCACTCAGTGTTTGTGTCTTCAATGGGACAACTCCACTTGAAACGGGGAAGCCCACTCCCGGTACTTTGTATGTTAGGAGCTGTGGCCCCCGAAATCTGACCCTTGGGATCTCTGTGGGTTCTGGCGGACACCCTATCCCCCGCGTTGGGCTTCCGTTTCGCTCTCTGGGTTTACTGTGGAACAAGGCCTGGTACCTTGTCCCCGGCTGGTCAATTGACAAGGAGCTTAAAACCCTCCTCGCCCTAGGGTCCAGGCACCCCGACTGTGCACGGCCTCTGGACTGGATTCCCGCTGTCGGCACCGGCGGGCTACAACCCTGCCCCGGTCCACTTAAGGTCTCCCGCGACCGGATCTTCATCGCCTGTGGTCCTGCTTGCCGTCTGCCACCTAGTCAGTAGTCCGGTAGTCCAGGGGCCTCAACCCCTGACTCCGCTGTCACTCCACACTCCTCTCTCCTCAACTGTCAGTACTCAACTCTCTCCCAGACTGTTGTGTTCCCACCCCTGACACATCAGGACCCCTAGGTGGGCGCTCTCATCTACCTGGTCCTGCCCACTGGTGTGTCCCTATTGTCATGGGGGGCTGACTAGGCTTTACTGGTTGGTGTTGTGCACCTGGTTGTGGGTTTTGTGTTGGTATGCCAAGGAGGATGGAGTCTTGCACCTGAGAGATTTATACAACCTTTGTGACTACCTGGTTTTGCCAGGGCGTCACACAAGTCTCTGGCTAAATCATTCAATTCAACTGTAAATAAAGTGTTGGGATTAGCGTGAAAGTCTTCTTCAGAATCCTGCCCGTCATGTTCTGAATCAGATGTATCTTTAAGTTTCTGCAGAGGTGAAGGGACAGGAATTCCTTGACCATAATGCACAGAGCGATGTCAAGACATATAATTTCATCCTTATTTTTAAGGTTGAATCCTTCCACGTTGCATGTACAAAAGTAGCAGCCATCGCTATGATTTTGCAGTTCCCTTCAGATCATAGGCACGCCAAAGTGAAAGCTCTCTTTCTTCCCTTTAGGCCCTGTGCGCACTGGAAAACGGAATTTTCTTCAGAAAATTCCACAGGGTCTGAGAGATTACCGCACCCGCAGTAAAAAAAAACGCTGCAAACCGCACCCGAAAACCACATGCGGTTTGCCGCAGTTTGCGGCGGTTTTACCGCAGTATTGTTCGCGGTATTGCCGCGGTTTTGCCGCGTGCGGGTTGGTACATGTGTTTTAATGCATTCAATGCAATAAAGCACATTGAAAAAGAAAAGAAAAAAAAGAAGTCATTTCCTTCTGAGATAGATAGTAGATAAATAAATAGATAAATAGATAGAAGAATAGATAGAGGGATAGATAGATAGAGTCCCTGTGAGCACACGCTGCATTTCTCCCAAGCGGTAATGTGTTGTTCACATTACCGGCCGTGGGACATGACCTGTAATTACCTCTCTGCAGTCTGTCTCGTTGCGAGGCTGCATTCAGTAGTGTGTCAGTCGCGGCTGGATGCAAGCATCGCAGGACGTGGATTACGCCGGAGCTGTGTGTTTCGGGAGGGGTTAATAAAGGGGTGAAACGGGGGCTTTTTTGTGTTTTATTTAAAATAAAGGATTTTTCGGTGTGTGTTTTTTTCACTTTACTTACGGGTTGATCATGTCAGCTGTCACATAGACGCTGCCATGATCAAGCCTGGACTTAGTGGCGGCGATCCGCTGCCATTAACTCCTTTTATTACCCTGATTGCCACCGCATCACGGCAACAGGAAGAGCCGGGGACACTCCGGTACTGCCGCATAATGGAAGCGACAGTCCCGGGGCAGCTGCGGGCTGATATTCTCGGCTGCGGGAGGGGGGACATTAACCCTGGCCCTCGCCCTCCCCAGCCTGAGAATACCGGGCCACCGTTGTGTGTTTACCACGGCTGGAAGGTAAAAATACGGCGGAGCCCGCATGTTTTTTTTCTATATGTCCGTTTGATTTGTATGTGTATTCTATATGTCTGTGTGTGAGTGTTATGTGTGCGTATTCTATGTCTGTGTCTGTGATATGTGTATTTACTCTCTGCCCCGCTTCCTCTTCCTGTCATAATGACATCACTTCCCTGCAAACCGCAGGCAGCGATGAACATTATGTCCCAAAACTGCGAAATACCGGAGGGAATAACGCAGAAAAACGCAATGAACCGCACAGAATTTGCTGCCTGCGTTATTCCCTGTGGGATTTCACGATTACATTGCAGTCAATGGAGTGAAATGCTGCAGCAATGTGCGGAAAAGAAGTAACATGCAATTGTTTTTGCTGCGGGAATCCCGCAGCAAAACATGCAGCTGTCGAAATCCGCATAGTGCGCACAGCATTTTTTTTCCCCATAGGATTTGCTGGTGAATCACTGCAGAGATGTTATGAACATAACATGCAGTGAAACATGCAGCAAAACCGCAGGAAATCCGCGGCAAAAATCGGCAAGTGCGCACAGGGCCTTAGACAACTATCGTAGTTTTACACACACAGAACACACTACATGTGGAGTGCACAACTTTTCCTAATCGCCTAGTTCTACACCAAAGTATGCATACTATACGTTTCTAACAAAGTCCATAATGTTCCTTCATTGTTTCGTCACTACATGCTGCCCATAACAACCAATCACAGCACGGCATTCATTTCTTATACTACTGAGATAAAATTAAAGCTATGCTATATTTGGATCCTATGTATTTTGGGAGCTGGGTTAAAAAAAGCTTCTCTGCCCACAGGAACCAATCGTGGCACAGCATTTGTTAATTTTTAACCAATCTACCAAAATCATCCGCCCAAGGCCATGCAAAGGGATCAAGGTTTGGTGCAAGAAAAAGCCTATGAGTCAGTGTTTGTAAAAAAAAGTTCAGCAATTGAAAGTATGTAAAAATCAGACATGTGTTATTAAATTGATCTTTTAGATCTGATTAAACTTCTTTATTTACCTTGAATTTCCATGTAAGAATAGTTGTACAGTATTTTAGACTAGCATTTTATTAGTCCAGTGTATTTAGTCTCTGCTCACCCAGTCTGACTGACAGCTGCAGCTTATGCTAAATAGTGTGAGATCTCAGCAGTGGGAGAGACACTCAGGGGCTGTCAATCAGGCTAGGTGTGTGCAGATTAAGTTAAACTTTCATAAAGGCTCTTATAGCATCTTTATCAAGTCTACATATGTGCCTTATGTATTGTTAAATCTGGTAACATCCATTTTAATACTTACAATTTGGGGGATCTAGTAAAAAGATGGGATATTTACTCCGTTGTGCTGGACATGTCAAACAGCTATCCTATCTTAACATGGTGCACAACATAAACTAAATAGGTTGCACATTCTATGGTATTAAATGCACCAATGTAGATCCATAGGTGAAGAATGAGTGTACTATAGTTGGAGATCCATGTATGTATTTATAGTATGCTGAAATAGTCTAACTTACAGCATTGGTAAGGACATGTATGGGTGTACCCCGGTTGACAGCCAAAATGTGTTTATAGACACACCCATAGTTCCCTCCAATATTCTGACAGCCAGAGACTGTCCAAATACAGAGACAGCCATAGCAATGTCTGCTGTTATGGCAGCTACAATGCCCCCCAAACAATAACAGGGCCCTGAAAACAGGGTCAGCCACAATGCCCCCAAATATAGTGACAGCCACAGTGCTCTCAAAATATCATGCCAACAATGTTCATGTCGAAGCGTCATATTCATATTGTTGGCGAGTTTAAAAAAAAACATAAACAATAATGTAACACAAAAACCTGATGTAAACAATAGGTAATTTCCTGATGATAGTTTTCCTTTAAAGGGACCTGTCAGGTACAATATGCACCCAGAACCACGAGCAGTTCTGGGTGTATATTGCTAAACCCTGCCTACCTGTCCCTGTATACACTAGAATAGATAAAGGGATCTTTAGAATAAAGTATTTCTAAAGATCTTTTATTGTATGCTAATGAGTCCAGGGACTAATCCCAAGGGTGTTGCTTCCCTTGACAGTCGCCCCCATTAGCATGTTAGCACGCCGCTGTTGACGTGCTAACATGCTAATAAATACGCAGCGTCACATGATGATCTCACTCACCTCTTGGCTGCCATCGCCGCCCGACGCTGGATTTCAGCTCAGTACGCATGACCCCGGACTTTCGGTCATGCGCACGACTTCAGTTTGAAGCCAGGACGTGTACACCCGGCTTCATAGTGCATCTAACCGAAACTCTGGGGTCATGTGCACTGAGCCAAAATCCAGCGTTGGATGGCGATGGTGGCGGAGAGGTGAGTGAGATCATCCTCTGACGCTGCATATTCATTAGCATATTAGCACACCCACAGGGGCGTGCTAACATGCTTATGGGGCCGACTAGCCAGGGAAGCAACGCCCTTGATACTAGTCCTCTCTCTCATTAGCATATGATAAAAGATCTTTAGAAATACTTTTTCAAAAGATCCCTTTATCTATGCTAGTGTATACAGGGACAGGTAGGCTGGGATTAGCAATATGCACTCAGAACTGCTCGTGGTTCTGGGTGCATATTGCACCTGACAGGGTCACTTTAATGTAGTCACAGAGAGCTAATGAATTGCCATGAACACATTGTACTGTTTTCCTTATTTGGGGCAATGGTCTTTTATGTTGTAAACTACATTTATAATAACTTGTAAATACAAATTAATTCAGATAGCATTGATGTAATTTTCTTCATGACCATTTCTCACATCTAAAACTCCTCTTAAATGAAATTGAAAACCGTATGTCAAATGTAATTTTTCTTGCAGGGGTTCTCACACATCTGCTCTATTTCTGGACCCAGACAGTTACTAATACGGGAGTCAGGAGCTGGAGCAGTCTGGCAGTTAGTGCTGGATATAGCTTTTGTATCTGTGATGGTAACTATGTGTCCTCCTGTCATGGAGGTTACATTCCTAATTCTGCATAATGGGGCCCTTTGTCCTACATGAGAGAGATGATTGGGGTCTAGACCCAAATTAACCCTACTACAAACTTCATTAGAGAACAGCATATGTTCACGACATTTGATTTAAAAGGACTACAAATGAATATGGTACGGTACATATTGGAAGGTTACAAGTGAAAAGTAACACATTGACTTTAAATCTAAGCAGAAATAATAATAATAATAATAATAATAATAAAAAAGCAGATAATAATAGAGGTATATATTAATTATATAAAAAAAACTAACCTTTAATAGGTTTTCTCCAACTTTAATGGGAATCCGACAGCCAAAAAGTATTTCCAAAGTCTATTTATGATATGCAAATGAATCCTTTGACTAGTCGATGAGGCATTAGTTTCCCCAGACTAGCCGGCCCACTTATGTTATCATGCTCCTGTGGGCATGATAACATGACATACATGAGCCGGCATCATAGCCAGCACGCTACAAATCTCGAGCATGCGTGCAGCTTTGTTCACTCACATCATTGAGCCTCTAAAGTCAGGTATATGCAACCCAGCTCCAGAGAAGCACACTGTGCATGATCGGAAGTTCAGAAGATGGCTTACATACACCGAAGAGTTGAAGACAAGTTCTGTACTTCCGATCAAGCGCAGTTCACTTCTCTGAAGCCTCAACGAGTACACCCGACTTTAGAGATGTATGACAGAATGAAACAGCAGTTCTTGATCAACCACAGCTACAATCACATGAGGCAATCTTTAACCCCAGCTCTCAGGATCTGTGAAGCATCTTTGCAGCCAAAGCCATCAGGACATTATCTACTATACCAGGGATAAGAGATAACTTTCAAACTTGAGAATATCCCTTCAAGTACAGTACAGACCAAACGTTTGGGCACACCTTCTTATTCAAAGAGTTTTCTTTATTTTCAGAAAATTGTAGATTCACATTGAAGGCATCAAAACTATGACGTGGAATGAAATACTTAAAAAAGTGTGAAACAACTGAAAATATGTCTTATATTCTAGGTTCTTCAAAGTAGCCACCTTTTGCTTTGATTACTGCTTTGCACACTCTTGGCATTCTCTTGATGAGCTTCAAGAGGTAGTCACTGGAAATGGTCTTCCAACAGTCTTGAAGGAGTTCCCAGAGATACTTAGCACTTGTTGGCCCTTTTGCCTTCACTCTGCGCTCCAGCTCACCCCTGGTGACTGTAGAGGCCAGGTCATCTGGCGTAGCACCCCATCACTCTCCTTCTTAGTCAAATAGCCCTTACACAGCCTGGAGGTGTGTTTGGGGTCATTGTCCTGTTGAAAAATAAATGATGGTCCAACTAAACGGAAACCGAATGGAATAGCACGCCGCTGCAAGATGCTGTGGTAGCCATGCTGATTCAGTATGCCTTCAATTTGGAATAAATCCTAAACAGTGTCACGAGCAAAGCACCCCCACACCATCACACCTCCTCCTCCATGCTTCACGGATGGAAGCAGGCATGTAGAGTCCATCCGTTCACCTTTTCTACAAAGACACGGTGGTTGGATCCAAAGATTTCAAATTTGGACTCATCAGACCAAAGCACAGATTTCCACTGGTCTAATGTCCATTCCTTGTGTTCTTTAGCCCAAATAAGTCTCTTCTGCTTGTTGCCTGTCCTTAGCAGTGGTTTCCTAGCAGCTATTTTACCATGAAGGCCTGCTGCAGAAAGTCTCCTCTTAACAGTTGTTCTAGAGATGAGAAGGTGTGTCCAAACTTTTTGTCTGTACTGTATATCCTATATATTGCACAGGGTGGTAGACATATATAGAACTAAGCACCACTGCAATGGCTAAATGCAGAGGCATACTGGTCATTGGATCCTGTAGGATTGCATTTTTTTCTATAGAGATTAACTTTTAAACTTGAAAATATCCCTTTAATGGGAAGGTCCAGTTAAAGTGGTCATATGATACTTATGTCACCTCACATCTGCCATCAGAGGAGAGTCAAGATACATCATACACATTAGATAGTCGTTTTGGCCCTACTAAAATGCTAGGTTTGTTCTACTAAAGGTGGCAATAAACAGTAGATGAATGCTGGCCAAACTCTATTGTATAGTAAAATGTATCATATTTTGTGAATTATTTGCTAGACAAAGGGAAAAAAAGCATGAACTCCAGGAATCACTGTGTTGAGGTAATGCACATCCGGAAAGAATAGAGGAAGTCTTTTGTTCAGAAATCTGAATCCACAACATGCAGAACCTAAAATCTTTCTGTCTGCAAATAGAATTTCTAAATTGGCTGCGTACTCCTAAGTCATGTGGCAAGGTCTTTTAACGGGTTGATATTGACTTTAGGTTGACTACTATCAATAGGAGGCTCTAGAGTTCCAGTCCTCTTCCTCTGAAGAGGATGTTGGAATATTTACATTTTAAAGAGCATTGCATGGTGAATAAGCCTGCCGATGACAACTTGGTGCCCTCCACCAGAAGAAACATTACCCCTTAGACATCCTAAAATTTATGAAACATTCTTCCTGCTAATCAGAGGCATAATCAACTAAATTTAAGCTATTGATTGTCAGCGTAAATTTTTTTATTCCATAGTTGTATATTCCATAACACACTTGGTAGGATTATAATACTGCATCATTTGTACTTTATACAAAGTTAGGTGTAATCCACAAACCTGTTTTTTAACAGACAGCATGCACATGCATAATGGACCCATTCATTGACATGTTCGAGTTTAGTTTGCGAATATAACCAAATGTGTACATGTCTCTTTTGGGGGTTTTTTGGACCAATTCAATTGCACATGTGAGAAGACCCATAGACTATAGTGAGTAGGTGTTTTATCAGTAAAAAAAAATCCCGACAGAATATGTACTTGAAAATTGGGGTCTCTGAAACACAGGAAATATAATTGGTTGTAACTTTCCTACTGTAGCCAATTTTTATTTTTACACTTTTGTTTTTTTCTTTCTGACTTTAAAGAGTTGTAACTTTTTTCCCAAGGGCATATTCAAATTGGGACTTATTTTGTTTTGTGGGCCAAGCTCTAATTTTGAATTACACTATTTACTTTACCATATTATCTACTGTAAAATTACAAAAAAATCTACACTACAGTTCAAAGTTTAGGGTCACTTAGATATTTCCTTATTTTTGAAAGAAAAGCACATTTTTTTCAATGAAGCTAACATTAAATTAAACAGAAATACACTTTATACATTGTTAATGTGGTAAATGACTATTCTAGCTTCAAACATCTGGTTTTTAATGCAATATCCACATAGGTGTATAGCGGCCCTATTCCAACAACCATCACTCCACTGTTCTAATGGTACATTGTGTTTGCTAACTGTGTTAAAAGGTTAATGGATGTTTAGAAAATCCTTAAAAACCCTTGTGCAAGTATGTTAGCACAGCTGAAAACAGTTTTACTGATTAGAGAAGCTATAAAACTGACCTTCCTTTGAGCTAGTTGAGAATCTGGAGCATTACATTTGTTGGTTCCATTAAACTCTCAAAATAGCCAGAAAAAGAGAACTTTCATGTGAAACTCAACTGTCTATTCTTGTTCTTAGAAATGAAGGATATTCCATGCGAGAAATTGCCAAGAAACTGAAGATTTCCTAAAACAGTGTGCACTACTCCCTTCAGAGGAGAGCACAAACAGGCTCTAACCAGAGTAGACAGAGAAGTGGGAGGCCCCGCTGCACAACTGAGCAACAAGACATTAGAGTCTCTAGTTTGAGAAATCGACATGTCACAGGTCCTCAAACTGGCAGCTTTATTAAATAGTACCTGCAAAACGCCAATGTCAACGTCTTCAGTGAAGAGGTGACTCCGGGATGCTGGCCTTCAAGGCAGAGTGACAAAGAAAAAGCCATATCTGAGACTGGCTAATAAAAGGAAAAGATTAATATGGGCAAGAGAACACAGACATTGGACAGAGGAAGATTGGGAAAAAAAGTGTTATGGACAGACGAATCGAAGTTTGAGCTGTTTGGATCACACAGAAGAACATTTGTGAGACACAGAACAACTGAAAAGATACTGGAAGAGTGCCTGATGCCATCTGTCAAACATGGTGGAGGTAATGTGATGGTCTGGGGTTGCTTTGGTGCTGGTAAAGTGGGAAATTTGTACGAGGTGAAAGGGATTTTGAATGAGGAAGGCTATCACTCTATTTTGCAACGCCATGCCATACCCTGTGGACAGAGCTTGATTGGAGCCAATTTCATGTTACAACAGGACAATGACCCAAAGCACACCTCCAAATTATGCATGAACTATTTAGGGAAGAAGCAGGCAGGTGGTATTCTATCTATAATGGAGTGGCCAGCCCAGTCACCATCTCTCAACCCTATTGAGTTGTTGTGGAAGCAGCTTGACTGTACAGTACGCAAAAAGTGCCCATCAAGCCAATCCAACTTGTGGGAGGGGCTTCTGGAAGCATCGGGTGAAATATCTCTGGATTATCTCAGCAAATTAACAGCTGGAATGCCAAAGGTCTGCAAAGCTGGAATTGCTGCAAAGGAGCATTCTTTGACGAAAGCAAAGTTTGAAGGAGAAAATTATTATTTCAAGTAAAAATCATTATTTCTAACCTAGACAATGTCTGGACTATATTTTCTATTCATCATGCAGCTCATTTGATAAACTAAAGTATGATTTTTCATGGAAAAGGGGGAAAAGGCAAAATTGTCTGGGTGACCCCAAACTTTTGAACTGTAGTGTATGTGGGTTAATATGGTGAAATAAAAGCAATTCTACGATTGATGCTCAGGTTGTGTCTTTGTAGTGTTCACAGGCCGGTAAAAAATTAATTGGGTATTTTATTCCATTGCCATTATTGCAGAATATTTCTTTTACAAAAAATACTACAGTAATTCATGGCAGGAGCACATGTGATTTTCTGACCACCTGGCAAACTATCACGAGGTGGAAAAGCTCCCCTGTGGACGCCACATAACTGCTTCTTAACACCTGGAGGTTGTACGAGCTGTAATACAATCGTCTGCAAAAGTCCTTACTCTTCTAGTTCACACAGAGTGCCTGTATTATGTTTCTTAGCTGCAAATTTGTGCATTTTTATGGCTTTTCTGTGCAGTTGTGGTGCAGATAAAACAGGTTGTAAAAGAAGCTATTTCCTGCACTCGTTTCTTTATAGTTAATGTTTCTTTGATAATTCATTTTCAGAAAACTTGTGTACAACTGAATCAGAGACAACTTACGTTTTGTGGTCAGAAATGTAGCAATGTGACTTATGTTGGCTCACCGGTATAAGCACACGGGAGGGGCCTAGTGACTGACGATTGTGCTCACAAAGCAGTTAGCAATGAGAGGAAGCAGCCTGTTCCTGTTTGCAGTTTATCTATAGTATTGTCTGCATTAGTAGATAATTGATATTTTTACAAGAAGGTTGAAAAATAACAATGGAAAAGTCATAAAGAAGCTATTGTGTGTGTGAGCTATAGTTCACATGTGTTATGTATAGTATCACTATAGCAATGGCACCACTGGCAGAGACACAGACAGGAGAGAGCCCCTGTGCAAGAACAATTGTGCAGTCCAATGTTCCACAAATCCAACTGCTTCAGAGGTGGAAATGGGCCCCCTTACCTCTTGGGTACAGGTTGCACTAATGATCTGTCCTCCACTGAATGGCAGTTTAGTTTCCACCTCTTGACACTCATTAGCTCTTTTTCACTGGGATAATATTGGCTTTGAAATATCAAAATAGAGTAGTGTGCTGCTCTTTTCTATCCCCCCGCTACTCCCCGACCTACCCTCTCTGCCATCCCTTCACTGGCTTCCCATTGCCTAACGACTCCAGTTGAAAACCCTAACCATGACAAACAAAGCCATCCACAACCTGTTTCCTCCATACATCTGTGACCTAGTCTCCTGGTACTTACCCACACGTAACCTTCAATCGTCACAAGATCTTCTTCTCTACTCCCCTTTTATCTCCTCTTCCCACCATGGCATCCAAGATTTCTCTTGTGCCTCCCCCGTACTCTGGAATGCTCTGCCATAACATATCAGACTCTCGCCTACCTTGACAAGCTTCAAAAGGAACCTAAAGACCCACCTCTTCCGACAAGCCTACAATCTGCAGTAAAGGCGGCGTCACAAGGTACAATATATCATGCGATCAAATGAGTGATCGCACCCGCCCCCACCATTTGTGCGTCACGGGCAATTTGTTGCCCGTGGCGTACAATGTCGTTTATCCCCATCACACGTACTTACCTCTCTAACGACGTCGCTGTTGGCGGCGAACATCATCTTCCTGAAGGGGGAGGGACGTTTGGCGTCACAGCGATGTCACACAGCGGCCGCCCAATGGAAGCGGAGGGGCGGAGATGAGCGGGACATAATATCCCGCCCACCTCCTTCCTTCCGCATTGCCGGTGGCCGCAGGTAAGCTGTGTTCGTCGTTCCCGAGGTGTCACACATAGCGATGTGTGCTGCGTCGGGAACGATGAATAACCAGCAAACAGAAGGAGGAACAACATTATGAAAATGAATGACGTGTCAACGAGCAACGATAAGGTGAGTATTTTTGCTCATTAACAGTCGTTTGGAGGTGTCACACGCTACGACATCTTTAACGATGCCGGATGTGCGTCACAAATTCCGTGACCCCGACGACATATCATTAGATATATCGTAGCGTTTGATGGGGCCTTAACCCTCAGTCTGGTATAGCACTGCACGACCATCTCTACCCTCACCTACTGTATCCTCACCCATCCCTTGTAGACTGTGAGCCCTCGTGGGCAGGGTCCTTTCTCCTCCTGTACCAGTCTGTGCCTTGTTTTGTTTATGATTATTGAACCTGTCCCTACTATGTGTACCCCTTTCACATGTAAGAGTTCTGCCCAGCGCAAGAAGGAGAAATACGTCAGTAAATTTCCAGGTGCTTTATTCTGCTTGGTTTCCACGGCCTTTGACAAAGACTACACTCCAGTAGCCGAAACGCGTCGCTGTTGTGTGATTATCCATGGAGGACTATGTCTTAACTGTTCATATGTTAATATGACCGTTTTTATTGGAAACCAAGCAGAATAAAGCACCTGGAAATTTACTGACGTATTTCTCCTTCTTGCGCTGGGCAGAACTCTTCCCTCTTCATTATACACGGGTAACAGCACCTGCAGCCCGAGCAGCAGAAGGAAATCTGAGCACATGGAATGGGTGAGCTGAAAGTTTCTCTTTTTGTCCTTTCACATGTAAAGCGCCATGGAATAAATGGCGCTATAATAAATTAATGAATACTATGACAACTAAAGTCCCAGTGTGAATATAAATTTATGTTGGCCATATGAAATATATATAAAAGTTGTCAGAACTGACAATGGCGCATTTTCAGTAGAGCAGAGACTACCCTCACCCCTGAGATGGACGTCACTGATGACCCTCCATTTCAAGGGGGTGACTGCAGCTGAGGCAGTGACCGCAGCGGCAACCACCTGATGACTTAGCCAAAAGTGTTAACACCCTTGACTTTTTTCCAGAAAAGAAAGTATTTCTCCCAAAAAATGATTGCGATTATACATTTATACATGTAAATTTACTTTTTGTGTATTGGGACAACACAAAAAAAACATAGAAAACAAGGCAAATTGAACAAAATTTACCACAAAACTCTAAAAAAGGGCCAAACAAAATTGTTTGCATCTCAACTTAATATTTGTTGCACCCTTTGGAATAAATAACTGCAAATAATCTCTTCCTATAACCTATCAACAAGCTTCTTACACCTCTCAAGTGAAATTTTAGACCACTCTTCCTTTGCAAATTGCTCCAGGTCTCTCATATTTGAAGAGTGCCTTTTGCCAATAGGTGTTCAATATGATTAAGACCTGAAACTCATTGCTGGCCACTTCTGACTCTCCAGTGCTTTGTTTCCATTCATTTCTGGGTGCCGCTTGAAGTATGTTTGGGTACATTGTCCTGTTGGAAGACCCATGACCTAGGGCGCAAACCCAGGTTTCTGACACTGGGCACTAACCTTTTGGTAATCTGCAGATTTCATGATGCCTTGCACACCATCAGGTCACCCAAAGGCAGCAAAACAACCCCAAAACTGTGAACAAAGGAACATCAAGATCTCTGAAGATGGATTTGTAACCTTGAGATTGTTCATATTTGTCAACAAATTTGGTTCTCAAGTTCTCAGACAGTTCTCTTCTCCTCTTTCTGTTCTCCATACTCAGGTGGGCTTTGCACGTTGCGACATCGCAAGCCGATGCTGCGATGTCGCACATGATAGTCCCCGCCCCCGTCGCAGCAGCGATATCTTGTGATTCCTGGCGTAGCGAACATTATCGCTACGCCAGCCTCACATGTACTCACCTGTCCTCCGACGTCGCTCTGACCGGCATCCCGCCTCCTTCCTAAGGGGGCGGGTCGTACAACGTCAGAGCGACGTCACACGGCAGGCAGCCAATCAAAGCGGATGGGCGGAGATGAGCAGGATGTAAACTTCCCGCCCACCTTCTTCCTTCCGTATAGCCGCCGGCGGCAGGTAAGGTGATGTTCCTCGCTCCTGCGGCTTCACACACAGCGATGTGTGCTGCCGCAGGAACGAGGAACTACATCGTACCTGTCGCTGCATCGGCATTATGGAAATGTCGGAGAATACACCAATGATACGATAACGACACTTTTGCGCTCGTTAATCGTATTATCTAGGATTTACACACTACGATGTCGAAAGTGACGCCGGATGTTTGTCACTTTCAATTTGACCCCACCGACATCGCACGTGCGATGTTGCAACGTGCAAAGCCGCCCTTAGTGTGGATTCCACAGACACACAATGCAAAAATTGTGTCAACGTCTCACCTTTTTATCTGATTTCAGGTATCTGTTAAGGTACCGTCAAACATAACGAGATCGCTAGCGAGATCGCTGCTGAGTCACGGTTTCTGTGATGCAGTAGCGATCCCGTTAGCAATCTCGTTATGTGTGACATCTACCAGCGATCAGGCCCCTGCTGTGAGATCGCTAGTCGTTGCAGAATGGTCCAGGCCATTTTCTTTAAAGGCGATGTCCTGCTGGGCAGGACACATCGCTGTGTTTGACACTGTGTGACAGGGTCACAGTGACTGCTGAGATCGTTATGCAGGTCACTACTGCGACCTGTATTGTTCCTGCATCGTTGGTAAGGTCTGACTGTGTGACATCTCACCAGCGACCTCCCAGCGACTTACCAGTGATCCCTATCAGGTCGCATCGTTTTCGGGATCGCTGGTAAGTCGTTGTGTGTGATTGGGCCTTTAGTTCTCTTATCTAATTAGATCTTTAAGTTCATTATTAGTTGGTAAAGTAAGAGAACTCACTTAATTGACATAAATCTCATTCCTGGGGTAATATCTGGGTTATCAACGATTGGAGTCAGGTATCTTAGAGATCTTAAACTTTAAAATAATTGATCTCAGACTCAGAGAAGATTGCTTGTTAATAAGGGAAATTACCCTTTTGAAGGATGAGTACTTTTGGGAATCCAAGGCAAAGAAGTCAATGTTAGAATAAAAAAGATTCAAAAGTAACCCACTTTTTCTGCTTGGCACAATGAAACTAGTCTACTAGATGCATCAGTATAGCTAAAGAATGACAGGGCTGAAAAAGAAAAGAAGACAAGCACCCCCTTTAAGTTTAGATGAATTCAACAATCTGCCAAAATGGGGTCTGGTTGATCTCCATATGAAGCTGTATTCAGTTTTAAAAAATGTATGAAACACATAGAGAAATTTAGCGAGTCTGTCTATTTTGAACACATTGATTCTATCAAACATGACAATCATGTCTGATCAAATTATTTAAGGTCGTTCTTTATACAGGTAAACAGGGGTTTATGGTTAAGATGAAAAATCAGGTGATAATTGTACACCTAGATATTTCACTGAGGATGAGCACTACCATAAGGGAAAAGAGATTTGTAATGAGTGTGTTTCGGCAGTAGAAATATTGATATTGAGTATTTCTGATTTAGTGAGATTAATCTTAAAGTTACTCAGGAGACTATAAGTCTCAAATTCCTTCAATAGGAGCTCATCTGCAGACAATGCGAGTTTATGTGTGTTATGACCAGCTGTGATGCTCTGGATATTAGGATTATCCCTCAGGGCATTTGCCAGGTGCTCCATTACAACAACATAGACTAAAGGAATGTGAGCACCTATTTCTGGTCCCATTAGAAACACCAAAGGAGTCTGAAAAAGCTAAATTGAAATGAACTTTAGCTGAGGGTTATTGATTAGATATGAGCGAACCTAAGGTTTGATTTTCGGCCTGAACATCAACTTAAAAAATTCGGATGGTTTGTGTGCGAACTTCACTTGCGCGAGCAATGCTGTGCTCAGGGACAATTGGTGCTCAGCCCTGTGCAAGCCGATTGCAACTTTTAAAGGGGTTGTCCACTACTTTTACATTTAAGGCCTATCCTTAAGATAGGTCATCAATGTCTGATCAGCCAGGGGTCCAACATCTAGCCTTCCCACTGATCAGCTATTCTTGGGGCCGGCAGCATCAGCATGCAGCCAGAAATCCTCACTTCCATAGCTGCCTTGTCAAGTGATAGCGGCCAAGTACTGCGCAATAGTAGGCAGGTGTGCAGTACCCAGCTGGGGCAGATCTGGAAATTAGTATTTATGGTTGCCTGCTACAACCGCCGGCGCTGAGAAAAGTAGATAGTCAGGGGATGCTGGGTGTCAGACCCCGGCCAATCAGACATTGATGACCTATCCTAAGGGTACTTTGCACACTACGACATCGCAAGCCGATGCTTGCGATGCCAAGCGCGATAGTCCCCACCCCCCGTCGCAGCAGCATATCTTGTGATTGCTGCCGTAGCGAACATTATCGCTACGGCAGCTTCACATGCACACACCTGCCCTGCGAAGTAGCTCTGGCCGGCGAACCGCCTCCTTACTAAGGGGGCGGGTCGTGCGGCGTCACAGCGGCGTCACACGGCAGGCGGCCAATAGAAGCGGAGGGGCGGAGAAGAGCGGGACGTAAACATCCCACCCACCTCCGTCCTTCCGCATAGCTGGCGTGAGCCGCGGTGACGCAGGTAGGAGATGTTCCTCGCTCTTGCGGCTTCTCACACAGCGATGTGTGCTGCCGCAGGGGAACGAGGAACAACATCGTACCGTCGCTGCAGCTACATTATAGAAATGTCGGACACTACACCAATGATACGATTACGACGCTTTTGTGCTCGTTAATCGTATCATAAAGAATTTACACACTACGATATCGACAGCGACTCCGGATGTGCGTCACTTTCGATTTGACCACACCGACATCGCACCTGTGATATCGTAGTGTGCAAAGTACCCCTAAGGATTGGCCATCAATGTAAAAGTAGTGGACAACCTCTTTAAGAAGGCAGTTACAGTATTCAAACCCAAAAATAATAGTGAACTTTGCCTACAAGAAACAGGCTAAGATTCCCCAGAAACTCTGCCAAAAGCTGTTTTCTGACTTTGTAGCACGTTTTAGATGAATTCTGAATTATTTTGACACTACAGTAGTCATCAAAAGTGGCATTTTGTAGTAAATTTGAAATAAAAAAAACACTTGTTATATTAGTTATGTTGAAGGACTTTACATGGTACTTGTTTGATTCGTTTACTGCAAATAGCAGAACATTTGTAAATTTTGCTAACAAACCTAATTTGCAATAGGGGAGAATGTGAAAAATTTTGATTGCAACTGCAAATATTTTTGTGACATGTTACTATTGAATGTGCATATGTATAATATACACAAAGCAACATCAATATATAAATTATTAAATAAATGTTTGCCATTCTTACACATTGCTATCATCCCTACCTAGTAACGATTCTGCATTGAAATACTTTTAGAGTCTTCCAGCAAGTACATTATTTCTGTGATTCCGAAAAGCTTTTGAAATCTGGTAGGTACTGAACTATTTCTTTACATTGTCAGTAAGACGCTTGGAGGTCAGGGCCCAATTAATCTGTACTGAGCAGCAAAACACGATGTACTTAGGAGGATTACCTTTTGAAGCTTGCAGCTGATTAAAGGATAGAATTACATTTTTGTAAGAAGCGGATCCCCAGGAGTAGTTAATATTTGTATTCATTTATTTTCACAGACTTTCAAATAGTTTTACATCTAATTCATTTATCTTTGTCAATTCAGCTCTGACCTAAAAATAGATAAGACATAACCTTTATAACTATGAATTTAAGAATAGGTTTCACTTGATACACTCTAAATAACATCACAGAAACAGAAAATATTGTACTTAAGATATATTAATTGAATCTTGGGTTTAGGTGACTATACACAAAAGTTAAATGTTACCAAAATGATACCATGATACCTGCAAACCCATATATGGTTCCTGAGAAATCTATATTTTTCTTAATATGTAAATGAACTGTTAAGATCTATGGGCCGGACACAGATCTCCCTGAGAATCTGTCTCCAGAACTAATTGTAAATGAAAAAGAGCATTAGTGTGAAATATGCAGATCAGAAAAGTAGACTTGTCAGTTATTACATGTCTCATACTGGTATTGCACCTTTTATTTAAAGTACCACTCCAACAGGTTTTTTTTTAAGTGGCGTTTTAAATGTAAGTCCTGATACTAAAACAAACATTGCAGGTAAATAATAGCTCAGGCCTTGTTAGTCGGTGGCACATTATTTTGGTATAGCTGGAATCGGCCAACAAAATGATGTGAGTAGTAATACCATACAAAAAATCCTGAATTCTTCCACCACGACGCGTTTCCCCCCCCAAAAACGCATCAGACATAGGGGTTCATTAGGAGGCTTTTTAAGTTGTAAAGATCCATGGTAACATTGGATCCAGTATTCCACAAACAGATCAGATTCGCTTCATAAATAGTCTCCTATAGGCCTGGGCAAATGATGTCCATTTGTCCCTGCAGTCCTAAGGCCCATCACACACACACCCGTCTCCATCGCTGGTTCGGCCAACTGGTCCTACCGTGTTTTTCCAAAAATAAGACACTGTCTTATATTTTTTTTGCCCCCCAAAAAAGCACTAGGGCTTATTTTTGGAGGAGGTCTTATTCTTGGAGAAACATGGTTGGGGGTAAGTTTACCCCCCCAAAAAGCAGACCCCCCACTTCCCAGGAGACTCATACTCACCATACCAGGACGTCTGCCTGGTTCCCAGGTCCTCCTGTGATCTCCGGTAGGTGCTGCACGCCATCCCCCACTGCTGCTAGCTGACACGCTGACACACACAGAAGATCCCAGACACACACAGCAGATCACACACACAGCAGATCTCACTCACACACACACACACACCAGATCACAGATATACACCGCAGATCACACACAGCAGATCACAGATATACACAGCAGATCACACACAGCAGATCGCAGGCACACACAGCCGATCACAGATACACACAGCCGATCACAGATACACACAGCCGATCACAAGCACACACAGCCGATCACAGGCACACACAGCCGATCACAGATACACACATCCGATCGCAGGCACACACAGCCGATCACAGATACACACATCCTATCACAGGCACACACACAGCAGATCGTAGATATACACAGCAGATCACACACAGCCGATCGCAGGCACACACAGCCGATCAGATACACACATCCTATCACAGGCACACACAGCCGATCACAGATACACACATCCGATCACAGGCACACACAGCCGATCACAGATACACACATTCGATCACAGGCACACACAGCCGATCACAGATACACACATCCGATCACAGGCACACACAAACGATCACAGATACACACATCTGATCACAGACACACACAAACGATCACAGATACACACATCCGAACGCAGACACACACAGCCGATCGCAGAAAAACACAACCGATTGCAGACACACACACAGCCGATTGCAGACACACACAGCAGATCACACACACACAGCAGATCAATACACACACACACATCACATCACATCCAGCACTTACGGCAGCAGGGAATGAGAGCAAGTCACGTGTCCGGCCGCAGGTCCTGTTTGTCGCGCTCCACCACACTGCCTCTCAGGATTCTCCCGGCGAGAAGAGATCGCTGTCACTGGATGAGGTGAGTGTGTATGCGATCCGATGTGTGTGCGATCCGATGTTTGTGTGTGTGTGATTTGATGTTTGCGTGTTGATCCAATGTTTGTGTGTGCGATCTGACTGTGTGTACAATCCGATGTTTGTGTGTGAGATCTGGTGTGTGTGTGAGATCTGATTTTGTGTGTGTGTGTGTGTGTGTGTGAGAGCTGATGTGTGCGGGTGTGAGATCACTGCAGGTCCTGCTGCTCGGCGTCTGGTGAGTGTAATTGCCGGGTGCCGCTGTGTATAATGAAGTGTTCTGCAGTATCTGTAACTTTTTTAGCTGCACGGACACTTCATTATTGATCCGGGACTAGGGCTTATTTTCAGGGGAGGGCTTATATTTAAGCCTTTCTCCGAAAATGCTGAAAATCCCTGCTAGGGCTTATTTTTGGGGGAGGTCTTATTTTTTGGAAAAACACGGTAGTAACACAGCAGGAGCGGTGCTGAGATGAAGGGTGGAAGAATTGAGGATTTTGTATGCTATTACTACCTACATCATTTTGTTGGCCGATTCTAGCTATACCGAATTAATGTGCAAAAACCCCTTATTTTGTAAAAAATAATTTGTGTGTGATAAATATATAAATATGGTATCACTGTAATCGTACTCACCTGAGGAATAAACCTGCTTTATCACTTTTAGTACAAAGTGAATGGTGTAAAAAATAGCAATAATGCCAATTCCTAAATTGCTGTTGATTTGTTTATTCTGCCTCCCAAAGATCGCAGTAAGGGGTACTTTGCACACTGCGAAATCGCTAGCCGATGATAGCGATGCCGAGCGCGATAGTACTCGCCCCCGTCGCACATGCGATATCTTGTGATAGCTGCCGTAGTGAACATTATCGCTACGGCAGCTTCACACCCATACATACCTGCCCTGCAATGTCGCTCTGGACGGTGACCCGCCTCCTTCCACAGCGACGTCACACGGCAGGCGGCCAATAGAAGCGGAGGGGCGGAGATGAGCGGGACGTAAACATCCCGCCCACCTCCTTCCTTCCGCATAGCCAGTGGACGCAGGTAAGGAGATGTTCCTTGCTCCTGCGGCTTCACACACAGCGATGTCTGCTGCCGCAGGAACGACGAACAACATCGTATCTCCTATTGGTGCGACATTATGGAAATGTCCGACACTACACAGATCACCGATTTACGACGCTTTTGCGATCGTTTATCGGCGCATCTAGGCTTTACACGTTGCAACATCGTTACCGGCGCCGGATGTGCGTCACTTTTGATTTGACCCCGACGATATCGCAGTAGCGATGTCGCAACGTGCAAAGTACCCCTAAGGCTTAGCATTTATCCTGTGCTCTATGCTGAGCACTTAAACCAGAGATTACTTGTAAATCTCTGAAAAAAGTGATTTAGACAAAATACCCACTTCTGAAAATTTACTATAATGAGGCAGGGGGAATCACTTTGAACTGCCATCTGACCTGTTATCCAGTGTTGTCCACCTTTTTACTCGTCTTTTTAGACGTGCATAAAGTGCAGTCAGCAACAGTTTTCTGCACTTTTGAAAAGATGGACACTGCTGAAAAGAGCCCAAATGGAGTACAGAGTTACCCTGCTGCCAAATTATAGTGAATGGATTCGTCGTGGGTTTCACATGAATTATGTACGTATTTTGGAGATGTAGATGAAAACGCTTATGTAACTACTCAGCATAGAGCATAGGATAAATATGAACTGATACAAAATGTTCTGTACCCAAATTGCAACAAAAAACAAGTCCTCACTCAGGTCTGTCAACTGCTAATGGAAATATAGGGGGCTTCCATGTTACAGTTAGCACAAAAGCTCTGGAAAAGTGCTATGGCTCCTCTCAAAAAAAGAAATCCAGCAAAATTTACACTCCGAATCCTCCCTCCATTCTGGGCACCATAATGTGTCAAAGCCACAGTTAAGATCCACATTTGGCATTGTTGTAGTGAAGAGAGCCTGCTTATTTTACGGGATATGTGTCTCCAGAAGCACGAACTGGGCAAAATGTATATGCACTACAATGTAGTGGGCACTAAATGGGCTTATTTGCAACTTTTAATTCTGCAACGTTCACTACATTTGACTCCACGTAGTTGAATTTCCCGAGCGGTGTAATTTAAAAATGTGGCCACTTGAGGGGGTCTCTGCAGTTCTAGCATTTAGGCTCTATACAAATGGAGTCTGCAAGCTATTCTAGGAAAATCTGTACTCTATAAGTCAAATGGTGCTCCTACCCTCCTGAGAGTTGCTGTGTGGCCAAACAGTAGAGACTCCTATGATGTATTGCCATATTCAGCAGAAATTTTATAGCGATAAAAAACACACACACACAGAAAAAAAGGTTTATTTGAATAAACACTCCCCCACACTCCCTCATTCACCAATTTATTGAATAAAAAGAAATCCTCAACATTCTGACAAATTAAATGACGTAATTTCCCACGACGCCCAACAATTCCAATGGAACAGCGTTCTGAGAATCTTCTCAGAATGAGGCTCCATAGGTCAATGCCGGTCAGTGGTAGCCTGGAATTTCTCATGAGCGGTGATGTCACAGAGTTACTGATGCCTCTGCTTATAAGAAATGTAGAGTGAAAACTAATTCAGCTTATCTGACCATCTCTACTTTGCTATATCTGACCATCTCACTCAGATGTAGCAGAGTTGAGATGGTTAGACAGAGGAGAGCTGAGACAGTCACGGATAGGAGAGCTGAGATGTCAGGGAGAGGAGAGGAGAGGGAGAGGAGCGAGACAGATGAGTCTAGAGCTGAGACAGTCAGGGATATGAGAGGATGGGAGAAGGCGAGAGAGAGACTAGGTTACTGCTGGTCAGCCAGGACTTTCTCAGGAGCAGGGGAGCTGCTGTTAGTGATGTCACCACTTGTGCGAAATTCCAGGCTGCTGCTGACTGGCAGTAACCTATGGAGCCTCGTTCGGAGAAAGTTCTCAGAATGCAAATCCATAGGATTCTATAGATGTCATGGGGCATTACTGTTTGGATGATGTCGGAACTTTGCAGGATTTATTTTTCAATAAAAAATTGGCGAACAATGGAATGTGGGGGTGTTTATTCAAATAAACTATTTTTTTGTGTGTGGGGGTTTTTGTTAACTTTATACTTGCCAGATTAGTAATGGGGATGTCTGATAGACACCCACCCATTACTAACCGCTGGGCTTGATGCCAGCTGACAATTCACAACTGACATCAACCCTATAAACCAACTACCGCAATTAAGAAGAGTAGGGCAAAGCACCAAAATTGGCGCATCTAATGGATGCGCCACCTCTGGGGCGGCTGCAGGATTCTGTCTTTAGGTTGGGAGGGGTCAAATTAACATGGGTCTTCCCACTCTGTTAATACCAGCTCCCACCTCTCTACTTTACCTTGACTGGATATCAAAAATTGGGTAGAGTTCCCGGTGGTTTTTTTCAATTATTTATTTCAATAATTTTTAAAAAATGGCATAGGATCTCCTCTATTTTTGATAACCAGTCAACGTAAAGCTGACAGTTGAGAGTTGCAGTCAACAGATGTTGCTTTACCCATGCTAGTAATCAAAAATAGGTTGGACGCACATATTTTTTTTATGTATTCCCTATCCACATTTGTTTGCAGGGCAATTGACCCTGCTTTGCTTCCTTTTGCAGCACTGTAGCCCTTACTACGGCCATTTTACAGCACACAAGTTGGGTCTCCATTGACATATGGGGTTCAGTGTTTGGGATCAAGTTCAGTCCTGAACCAAACTTTTTTTTAAAGTCCGGCCAAACCCGGTAAACCTGATCATCAACTGATCTACTGATCAGTAGTCATATTCTGAAACCTGTAATTTTGACATCTTTCTGTTTACAGATCTGTTACAGAGCTTTGTGAAGGCTCAGGGCCTGATTATTCAAAGCTTGTATGCCAAAATTCTGGTATAGTAAACTTTAAAAAGTCAGAGAAGACACCTGAAAAATGGTCAGGTCATTTCTTTTAATGCTTGGCGTTTATAAAAACCGGAAGTGGTTAATAGATATTCAAAAGTCTGAACATATCATGTTTAGCCAAAAATTAGCCCTACCCAGGAAATAAGTCCTAGCAGGAATTTTCAGCCTTTTCGGTATAACACTTAATTATAAGCCCTACCCTGAAAATAAGCCCTAGTCGTGGTACAATAACGAAGTGTCCATGCAGCTAAAAAAGTTAATGAATACAGGAGGATACTTCATTACAGAAAACAGACACCCCCAAAAGAAAGAAGACAGAAGACACCCCCAATCATATTCACCAGACACCGAACGGGAGGACCTGCAGTGAAATGCATGAAGGACCAGAGTTGGAACGCACACCCATTCATATCAGATTGTACACTCACACACACGATCGCATACCCACAAACATCAGATCGCACACACAATCACACATCAGATCAAACACACACACTCACCACATCTTATTATACCGATTCTGGCTGGCAGGGGAACCTGGGACGCAGTGCAGTGGAGCGCGAGGGCCTGCGATGGAATGCATGGAGGACCTGCGGTGGGATGCATCAATGCATTCCACCGCAGGTCCTTCATGAGTTCCACCGCAGGTCCTCACACTCAACTGCACTGCGTCCCAGGTTCCCCTACTGTCCAGAAGCAACAGATATCACCAGATGTTGTGTGTGCGATTGTGTGTGCAATCTGATGTTTGTGTGTGATCTGAAATGTGTGTATGTGTGTGCGATCTGATGTGTGTCAGTGCCGGCCGGAAGCAGAAGAGGATTGCTGTGGAGCACCCACCGAAGATCTCAGGAGAATCTGGGAGCGACGCAGATGTCCGGGGTCTGGTAATTCTGATTCTCCTGGTAAGTAGGGTCTGCTTTTTTGGTGGGTAAACTTACCACCAACCGTGTTTCTCCTGGGAATAAGTCCTACCCCGAAAATAAGCCTTGGCGCATTTTTGGGGGCCAAAAATAATATTACAGTGTCTTATTTTTGGGAAAACACGGTATATACACAGCAGGTCATTTTAAATAAAAATGCTTATTTTCATACTTTTTGAATGTTTTCTTATTTTTAAGTGGTTTCTGTTTTGCAATCCGCATGAACAAAATGTCATACACCTTAGCGCTCATGCAAATGACCATATTTTTGGTCTGAGTTCTATTCATGAAAAAAAGAACAGCACTTGGAACTATGTTACTCAATGGGGCAATGGAAATAACCGATTTTTTTCCACAATGAAATTCACAAATTGGATGAAACTCATTCATTCAAGCCTATGGGAGCAAATAAAAAACAGATGCCATCCAATTTTTAAGGATACATTACAATTCTGTAATATAGGAAACTGAAAATGTTCCTGTAAATAATTTATAGCTGCTACTCATCCTACTTTTCTGGATGAAATTCGGACTGATTTTTTTTAAACACTGTGTAACCCTAGCCTTAAGGCCGCTTTACACGCTGCGATATCGTGACCGATATCGCTAGCGTGCGTACACGCCCCCATCGGTTGTGCGACACGGGCAAATCGCTGCCCGTGGCGCACAACATCGCGCGGAACCATCACACTACTTACCTGCCAACGTCGCTGTGACCGGCAAACCGCCTCCTTTCTAAGGGGGCAGTTCGTTCAGCATCACAGTGACGTCACAACAGCGTCACTGAACCGCCGCCCAATAGAAGCGGAGGGGCGGAGATGAGCGGGACGTAACATCCCGCCCACCTCCTTCCTTCCTCATTGCCGGTGGCCGCAGGTAAGGTGAGGTTCCTCACTCCTGCGGTGTCAGACATAGCGATGTGTGCTGCCGCAGGAGCGACGAACTACTTCGTACACCGATCAGCAGCGATATTTGAGAATGGACCCCCATGTCACCGATGAGCAATTTTGAACGTTTTTGCGACGATTCAAAATCGCTCATAGGTGTCACATGCAAAGACATCGCTATAGCGACCGAATGTGCATCACAAATTCCGTGACCCCCAACGAGATCGCTCGGGCGATGTCGCAGTGTGTAAAGCCCGCTTTACTCCCCAGATGAAAGAGCAAGATACTTGTTTGTTGATTATAATGATTTTTTTGCCTCTTTAAAAGTCATCGTTCTTGTCAGCACATTGTCCTATATGAAGTATACGCTGCCACGAAGAAAGACATCCTATGTGCACAGAATTATCTATTAGCGACTGTTCTTTGCGCATTGGAACCATGGCTGGTCTCACAAATGGCGGAACGGTAGTATATGACAGATTTGAAGGCTGTTGTTAGGTCTATGGCTATAGCAACTCATCAGTATCACGCAATCACGTTGCAGAGGTGCAAATGGACTCACAGAGGAAATTTTTTCCTTTGTCAAAGTCTTTATATGCCACTGTAACTACTGAAAGTAACATCTGAGGGATTAAAGTCCAATGTACCTAATCTAGATCCAATCCCCACACATGCGGCAAAAAGCCGGGTGTATATTACAGCTGGCTCCTCCTGCACTTGGCATGGGAACAAGTCCTCTGCCCTTGCCATCTCTGCGATGTAACTGTATGTCCTGATGGAATAAGTAACACAACAGGATATATATAGTTACTTCCTAAAGCAGGAGAGGATTATTACTGGGTTTCCTTCTTTTATGATTTACTCCTGCCATTGGCTTTCTGCATTAAAACTGCATCAAAATGTGTGCAAGCACCTTCAAGCTGACCAAACACATGATAGCTATTAACTGAATATATTTTTATCTGCCATCTCTGTCTCTCTCTTCTGACCTCCAAAAAATCTAGATGTTTAATTCAATCTAGACTGAAAGACAAGTTGTGGCCGGACACTTATGCAGGCGATATTCCCTAATATCTGCTGTCAGGCTGAGGAACAGTTGTCCAAGGATAGTTATCTTAGGCTTTATATACACACACACACACACACACACACACACACACGTCTGATTTGTATTGAAGAAACGTAGCGTAGAAACCTCTGTGATGGTCCTTTTTTTCCTCAGTCTCCATTCTACATGACAATTCATGTGTCGTCCATATTTTATTTTCGTAAGACTCAGATGTGCTTCAAAAAACTTTACTACGCTTCATTGCAGTGGATCTCTGACTAGTAAATCACAGTAAAGAAACTGTGTGTAGGCAAATCCCTGCCAGACGGAGGCTAAAGGAACACACTTTTGGCTGATAATTGGGGGCCTTAGGGAAGGTTTCTATATACATTGGGAAAATTTTCTAACGTATACTGTAATCTAATATCTATGTGTGCTGTTCATGAAAAAAACACACACAGATCACAGGTGGCTTAAAAGGGGTTGTCTCATTCAGAAAACTTTCTGCTGTATGCTCCAATGTTTGTAAAAACTCTAAATGAATATTTCTTACACTCCTTGGGTCCAGCGCTGTGTCCCTGTCACCACTCCGGTTATTTGTCTGCAACAGTGATGTCTTGGTGACAAAGCTGCAGCCAATCACTGAATTCAGTAGTTCATCACATCTATATGGGAAAGCCACAGAGATCAATGATTGGCTGCAGCGTTGTCTATGTGCCATAAGTGCTGCAGACCTACAGCAGAAAACAGGGCGTCGGTGGAGAGCAAGCACTGGACCCAGGAAGGTTGAGTTATACTCAGTTTGTTTTTTAAAACTGCCATAGTTTATAGCAAAATGTTTTGTGAAAGGAGTCAACCCCCTTTGAACACAGTCATGGACGAAAGTTTTGGCACCCTTGAAATTGTTCCAGAAAATAAAGTGTTTCTCCCAGAAATTATAAAGGTTTTGTTATGCACATTTATTTCCTTTGTGCGTTTTGGAATAACACAAAAAAAAAACCAGAGAATAAAAGGCATATTGGATACAATTTCACACAAAACCCCAATAATGGGCTGGACAAAATTGTTGCCACCCTCAACTTAACATTTGTTTGCACAGTGTTTGGTATAAATACCTGTAATCAATCACTTCCTATAGCCATCAACAAGCTTCTTACACCTCTAAACTGGAATTTTGGACTGCTCTTCTTTTGCAAACTCTTCCAGGTCTCTTATATTTGAAGCTTGACTCCTCCCAACAGCAATTTTAAGATCTGTCCACAGGTGTTCAATTGAATTTAGATCCAGACTCCTTGCTGGCCACTTGAGAACTCTCCAGTGTTATGTTTCCATCCATTACTAAGGGCTACCTGAAGTATATTTGGAAACATTGTCCAGTTGGAAGACCCATGACCTAGGATGCAAACTCATCTTTCTGACATTGGGCATTAAATTGAAACCCAAAATCCTTTGGAAATCTTCATATTTCATGATGCCTTGAACACCAGAGGCAGCAAAACAACCCCCAAACATCCTTGAACCTCCACCATATTTGACTGTAGGGATTTTGTTCTTTTCTTTGTAGGCCTCTTTCTATTTTTTTGGTAAACAGTAGAATGATGTGCTCTACCTAAAATCTTTATCTTGGTCTCACCTATCCACAAGACACTTTCTTAAAAAGATTTCAGCTTACTCACTTACATTTTGGCAATCTAGCTTTTTTTTTAAAGTCTCTGGGTCAGCAGTGTGGTCCTTCTGAGTCTCCTGATATAGCATTTCATTTCGTTCAAATGTTGACAGATAATCCGCTCTGATACTGATGTATCCTGAGCCTGAAGGACAGCTTGAATTTTTCAGAACTTGATTTGGCTGCTTATCTACCATTGAACTATCCTGTGTTGCAATCTTTCATCAATTTTTCTCTGCCATTTCTTGATTATGATCACCATTATGTTTCCTGATCATGTGCACCGTGGACAAAGGAACATCAGGATCTATTGAAATGGACTTGTAACCTTGAGAGTATTGATATTTTTGAACAATTTTGGTTCTTACATCCTCAGGCAGTTCTCTTTTCTTTCTGTTCTCCATGCTTATTGTGGCACCCATAGACACACAATGCAAAAATTATATCAACTTCTTCCCATTTTATCTGGTTTCAGGTGTGATTTCCATATTGCCCGCACCTGTTGCTTGCCACAGGTAAGTTTGAACGAGCATCACATCATTGAAACAAAGTTACTTACCCACAATTTTGAAAAGGTGCCAACAATTCTGTCTGGCTCATTTTTTGGATTTTGTTTGAAATTTCCATATTTTTCGTATTATAAGATGCACTTTTCCTCCCAAAAATGTGGGAGGAAAATGAGGGGTGCGTCTTAAAATTCGAATATAGCTTACCTGAAGGTGGAGAATTGGCACGGGCGGCTATCTGTGTGAGCAGGCAGCTGTCTGTGCGGGCATGCGGCTGTCTGTGTGGGCAGACAGCTGTATATGCGGGCAGGCGGCAGGATGTGCGGGCAGGCAGCAGGCTATGTGGGCAATCGTCAGACTGTGCAGGCAGGCGGCAAGTTGTGCGGGCAGGCTGCCTCTCTGTGCGGGCAGGTTCCAGGCTGCCTCTCTGTGCAGGCTGCGGTGGCTGTATTGAGCAGGCTGGTGTGGCAGGTGTCCCAGATGCTCTGGGTTCAAATAATGGCGCCCGGAGTCAGCGCGTGCGCAGATGGAGCTCTTGGCTGAGAGCTCCATCTGTGCACTTGCCGCTCTGGGTGCCATTTCTGTGAAGCCAGGACCGCCGACAGAGCATCTGGGACACCTGCAGCACAGGCCTGCTCCACACAGTCATTGCAGCGTCTGCTGCCAGTCAGACCCCACCGTTGCCAGGACAGACCCTACCAGCACCACCTCTGCCTCCTGTGACTCCACTCCACCACCACTGCTGACCCCCTTCGGTAAGACAACACCAGAGTATAAGACAGAGCCCATTTTTTTTTTACCTTTTTTTTATCTCTAAATTTGGGGTGCATCTTATAATCTGGTGCGTCTTATAAAATGAAAAATACGATATGTCTAATTTGCCTTTTTTTCCTCCCATTTTTTTGTGTGTTTTTTTCCAATACACACAAAGGAAATAAACATGTGTATAACAAAACATATGTAATTGCAATAATTATCTCCAAGAAATACTTCATGTTCTGGAACAATTTTAAGGTTGCCAACACTTTCGGCCATGACTGTATTCACTACTCACAAAAAGTTAGGGATAGTTGGCTTTCAGGTGAAATTTATGTAAGATGCAAAAAGTTCTCACTACAGTGATATTTTCTCATGAAAGTATGGCATTTAAGTGGAAGCATTCAATGGTGATTTCCTCATCTCAAAAAATGTATTTAAAGATAAGCCAACAACAATGGTGGGTATACCCCTCCACCCCCAAAAATGTCAATGTCTCAATAACTTGTCATGTGACCTTGAACATCAATTACAGCTGACAACGACATTTCCTGTTGGTCACAAGTCGAGTTATTGTTTGCTGAATCATGGCATCTCATTCTTCGTGAAGGGCGGCCCTCAGGTCATTGAGGTTCTGGGGTACAGAGTTACGAGCCTCTGCACAGCAAATAACCTGATCTCATAGGTTTTCTATAGGATTCAGATCTGTAAAAAGTGCATCCGCTCTATTTGAGGTACTCCAGTTTCCAGCATCATTCCCTAATGACGCCACCTGAGCTGGAGCATTAGCGCCCATGTAAATAAAATTTGGCCTGTGTTCATGCAGAGGCACAATGATTGGAATAATGATGTTATTCAAGTAGTAGGGGCTTGTCACTGTACTATTCACAAAGTGTAGGGCAGTTCTGTATTGATAAAACACACCTGCCTACACTATAACACCACCACCACCAAAGGCTTGTCTGGTGACAACAATGGCTGATACATAGCGCTCTCCTTAACATTTCCAACATTGTTTTGTAACCATCATTTCTGCTCAGTGGAATCAACTTTCATCAGTTAACAGCACTCAGGTCCACTGGTCCCTCGTCCAGCAAGACTATGAAACCTGTGTCTGGTGGGGTGGTCAGGTACAATGCAGGTTGTCTATCACCCAGACCACGATGATGTAAACGATTTTGAGTGGTCTGACACTTCGTGCCTCTCACCTCCCTTAAATTTGCCTCTGGAGTTGTGCAGCATTCATCATCCAGTTCCAAAGGGCATTGTTCACAATAAAGCTGTAATAAGTGTAGGATTGTGCCAAAGGACGTCCACTTCTATGCATTTCTGTGTCTCTTCCAGTCTCTCTGCATCTCTTTTGCAACATGCTGATGCTACTAAGTGACACTCTAAGCTCAGTGGCCACTTCCATCTGAGAAAATCCTGCTTGAAGCCTCGCAATGGCAAAGTACTTATTAGGTGTCATCTTGGTCTTATGATGTCAAAATGTGAACAGCATGATGAAGAGGACTGCTTAAATACCAATTCTAATTGAACCCCGAAATTTATTGTGTGATTCATGGATCAAACACCTGTTGTAAATTTTGCCATTAAGCAGAAAGTACTGAAACATTGAACAGTTGGACATATGCATTCAAATGTTTTTAGAAGGTCACATTAAGTTCACCTGAAAAGGATAGAGTGCATTTAAGGATCATATTGATATAGAGTAGGGTATGTGCTTACCTATTCCAAGTAATGCTTTCTATGTTGAATCTCTCCCTTTTTATGTTTGAATATATATTTTTATTTTAAATCAGCGTTTAAAAAACTAAATCGACTCTGCATTATGGCTCCATAACCAGCACACATTCACTCCCAAAGGGGACATAATCTGGTGGTGTTCATGTACTGTATATAGATGAAAGAGGATAGTATTCAAAGACTAATATTCCACGAAATATATAAACTGGTACGGCACTCACTGATAAATATGTATCCAAACTTTATTTCTTTGTTAGTCCATATCCAATAAGCTATGGTTAAGTCAAGGCAGATGGGTGACAGCAGTACTTCTCAGTGCAGCAAAACAGCTGTTTTGCGTCATGCAAGATGCTTAATCCAGGTGACTATAGTCTAATATTACATAAATATAAATTTACACACATAAAACCACAAATTTACAGCAGACATTTAGAAACAGTAATAGCAGTGTTAGGCCGGGTACACATATCCGCCTTTTCGCCGGTTTGACGGATGCGGCGCACGCCAGTACAATGTATACAATACACTGGCAACGCAGCAAGCGCCGGTCACATGCTGTCATGTGACCGGAGCATGTGACCCGGGAGTTGCAGCGCTGCCACTGTACTGTATCATACTGTACTGATGTGCGACCGGCGAAAAGCCGGATATGTGTACCCACATATGTGTACTCTTTATCCTATTGTTTAGTGTATATTTTTGAGTCTTGCACCCTGTTCACACCATGGTGTTCCAGACATCCATTCTTTAATTAATGGATATGTGTACCCAGCCTTAGTCTTCTAAGAATATATCCATTGTGGTCAATAAAAGTGTTGTCTGGTAGTTTTGACCGTGTGCGACACCTGTAACCCCGGCCAATCAATAGTTTCCGATGCTGAGCCTTAAAGGGGTTGTCCACTATTTTAATACTGTTGGCCTATTCTTAGAATAGGCCATCAATACCAGATCAGTGGGGATGTAATCAGTTGTGGTGCAGAAAAGCACAGCTCCGTCAACTGACTGCATGGTGGTCGCAATGTGGTACCAGGGCCGCCATCAGGGCATTACTACTGTGACTGATGTACCGGGCCCCGTGAAGAGAGGGGGCCCAGCCAGGCCTGCGGTAAATACTTATCTTTATTAAGCCCTAGGCAGGACGGGCCCCTTCTCTTCACCAGGCCCCAGTCACAGAAGCAGCAGATGGGCCCTGCAGTGTCCTTTCACTACCAGACATAACTAATTTGCATGCGAAGGGGCGGCGCATGCAAATTAGCCATGTGCTGTAGAGGAGGCAGGGTGATTGGAGCAGAGCACGACGCCCCCAGTCCCTCTTGCTGTGATGTGTGTATATGTTCCCAGCCCCTTCTGTGATATATACATATGCACTCCTGTGATGTATGTGCCTTCAGCATCTCCTACAAGATGTATTTACCAATCTGTTGACTGCGCTCCAGATCGAGACAAACTTGGAAAAGCAGTTGTGAGAAGCCACATGATCAATATCACAGAGCATCACAGCCGCACCAAAGAGAAGCAGCTCCAGCCACCACAGTAAGGGTTAATTAATCAATTGACCAAATATATTAGGGTAATTTTCAAGCTGTTAATTTTTTGCGGCCCCCGAAGGGTGGTAGAAATTTCCAAATGGCCCCCGGCAGAAAAACGGTTCCCCCCCTGGGCTAGACGCACGGGAGGGTGCTGAAGTGCATCACGGCTCACTGTTTAGAGAAGACGCCATGCGACGTGGGAGTCGGGGAGGGTGAGCAAAATGTTTTGGGGGTTTTTTGCAGCAGACAAATATACCAGGAGGCCCCCAGGATGGGACATATATACCGGGAGGAGGACATATTCACCAGGAGGGGCAGAAACCAGGCTGGGAATATATTTACCTGCATGTGCCCAGGAGGGGGATAAATAATAATAATTGCAATATATATATATATATATATATATATATATATATATATATATATATATATTTATATATATATATATATATATACACCAGGAGGCCCCTGGGATGTGACATCTATACCAGGAGCAAGACATATACACCATATGTGGCCCAGGAAGGGGTCATATATATACCAGAAGGACATATGTGTGTGTGTATATGTATATTACATGTTTTTCCAAGAGTGGCAGTGAGACTGTAGGAGGTTTGATGGGTGGAGGCGGAGCTGGGGTGGAGCCTGGGCAGAGTCCCAAGGGGGCCCGAAAATGTTGCCAGTATGGGGCCCTGAAATTCCTAGTGGCGGCCCTGTGTGGTACTGTAGATCCTCACCAATTCATTTGAATAGGCCCCTAAGCAGTTTGCTGAGCTGTGCAGCTCTGCAACTGATCAGATCTCCACTGATCTGATACTGATGACCTATTCCAAGGATAGGCCAACAAAATTAAAATACAGGACAACCGCTTTAAGGCTCTGTTTACACTATCAGTTCCACTCCCATCTGCCCATCTGCAACAGTATTTCTTGTCTCCTTCAACCTTTGGCAATTGAGGAATTGGAAGAAATAATATGTCTCTGCCTTGGATTTCTCTTATATGATTTCTTACTGCTTCATATGCAGTCTCTAGCGATCTCCTATGTTAATAATAAATAGACTTTTCTATGTAGAAACACATTTACAAGGGCACTTTAAACAATATACTAAATCATTCTATATACTTGTTACAAAAGTTTTACACTATGTAGAATAGAACCCAATTCGATGTATTTCTCATTGCTTAGTATGTAGAAAAATGAATACAATCCACATTAATAATTACCCATTCTATGTATTTTCTTTACAACATTCATGTACAGCAAATGATAAAATTTAGGTATTAGGCTTTCTCTTTAAACTAAGGAAGGGTCTTTTTATTTACATTACGCTTATATTAGCCAGTAGAGGGAGCCCCTTGAACTTTCACAATTCTAGAATAGTACTAGAAATCCGTGACTTTTCGTCATGTTGCAGTATGATATGTATATAGCTTGTATTTCTATGCTATTTTCATAGCCATTGTTTTTATTCTCTTATGCTTTCTTTATGTAAAATCTAAGTGACCCTTTGTTATTGGAAAACTGGAAAGCTTACTGTACAGCGTCTATAATTAGACTAAGGAATGTATACAGCTCACAGGCAGTGAAAACATTGTGTGTAAGCTCCTGGCTCTCTTGTAGTCTTCCATGCTTGTCAGTGATCTATTCTCAAGAGAGAGAGAAATATTTTCATGTTTTCTTTTTTTCTATTTATCTGTAATACACACCTCCCAACATTGAAATTTCAACACCAAGAAGAAAAAATTGTGTAATTATGGAAATCACAGGATTGATAGACATGTTGATCAGGACCGGGACAAGGTATTTTGGTTCTCTAGGCATACGGAGCCGATGGTGTCCCTTCCATTCCCTGAGGAACCCTTAGCCCCTAAGGAAAGGAATAGATCAGAGAGTAAGCTAAAAGGAGGCCTAATGCACCCTCTTGTTCCTTCAATGGGTAGATTTGTTACCTTTTCCATTCTAGAATACCAGAAAAATGAAACAAAAGTGATGTACTTCAGGCTGTGCAACTGTGAGGCTCCACAGGAGGTGCATATTCAAAGTTATATATATAGAATCATGCATTGCTTGTGAACCATTTACACAATACAAGGGACAAATAGCAATATCCATCCCTGACATCCTATATTATAATGTCAGACTGCAAGTGAGTCACGGAAACTAATATACCTTATTTATAATGGGGGCCAATTGGTTTCAATTAAGGTATCCAGCATTTGGCAGATACCCTAATGGAAACTAAACAGACTGCAGTATAGATATAAGGATACGTATGACAGTTTTTACAGCCATTATGATACAGTTTTAAACAAAACCAATGGTGCTGTACTTCTGTCTTGATGGTGGTTCTAGTTCCATATTCCTGTACTGATTGTGGTTCAGCAATGTTTTCATGTACTGATGGTGTTTTTGTGTCCTCTTCCTGTACTGATGATTGTTCTGATTATGTATCATGTAGTGATGGTTGTATGGTGCTGTATTCATCACCAGAACTATCATCTGTAGATGAATATCAAACCAAAATCATCATCAGTAGATAAATTTAACACCAGAGCCATCGGTGGCACATAAATACAGCACCAGAACCATGACCAGTAAATAAATAGTTCACTAGAACCACTATCAGTACATTAATTCATCACCAGAACCTCAACCAGTATTTGAATACATCACGAGAACCACTGTCAGTTAATAAATACAACACCAGTACCATTATTACGTCACCAGAACCACCATCAGTACATTAATGCATCACCGGAACCTCAAATACACATGAATATATTATGAGTACCACAGTCAGTAAATTAATACGACAGTGCCATCATCAGTACATGTGTATGTTAACAGAACCACTATAAGTACATGAACACATCACCAGAACCACCATCAGTACATGAATACATCACCAAGCTTAGTACAGCAATAAATTGTAATGTCAAGTCAGTCCCATGTACATTTGTATCTCATGAACCTACAACTCCCAGTATATTCTTAGCAATGGTAAGGAGATGATGGGAGTTGTTGTTATAAGTAACTATCAGACTGCCAACCATAGAGGAACCACAGTACTGATGAGATGTAGTCAGTATCAAAAAGTAAACATTTACATCCAGTTGCCTTATAGAAGACATCTTCTTTAATGGAGACAAAAATAAAAAAACAATTCCATCTTGCCTAGATGACATGATGACTTTTCAAATCCACAACTCTTCTCTACAGACATCCCTCTTTTCCAGTCTTTTGCAGCACATCCAAACATGGTGCCCTCAAAATTTAAGAGTGTCATTAAAATGCCCTCAGAATAACAATATTTGTCCATATTATGCCCTTAAAAAGCCTCCTATGGTATATGACCTGCACACTGGCTGCCTTAATGATCTATAATCGCAACACCGTCCACTCTTATGAACCATGGCCTATACCATGACTGTCCCTGCTTCACTGTTTTCAATTACACTCTCTATAACTACACACTTTCCCCCCATGTTTACCTCTCTCCATACAATGCCTCCATTTCACACTGCCCCTTTCATTACCCATTCTTTCCCTCTTTTCACACTATGCCTTCATACACGGTATGATGAAAACCACAGCCATTCATACCATATTATATCCATAATAGCCTACAATATACACCACAATGTCCACTACAGCCCAGCATGAACTATTATGTCCATTACAGCTCCCAATATAATAATAATTAATATTTATTCACTTATATAGTGAAATTAACTCCAAAACGCTTTACATGCATTAGAAACACTATCACCATTGGGACTCACAATCTAAATTCCCTATCAGTATGTCTTTGGAGTGTGGGAGGAAACCGGAGAACCTGGAGGAAACCCACGCAACCAAGGAGAGAACATACAAATTCCTTGCAGATGTTGTCCTTACTGGGATTTGAACCCAGGACTCCAGCGCTAACCACTGAGCCATCATGTTTCCCATATATACAGTATGATGTCCACTACAGCCAAGTATACAATATGGTCACCACAGCCCCCTATACAGTAAAATGTCCTCAACATCCCCAATACAGTATTGTGACAACAGCCCCCTTTACAGTATTATGTCCCCACAGTCATTGGTATGGTGTCCACCACAGTCCACATTATGATGTCCCCATAGCCAATGTTTAATGTCTCCCACAGCTCCCAGTAAAATTTTCCCCACAGTTTTCCCTATAATATGATGTCCCCACAGCCAGTCACTCTTGTAATATCCACACAGCGAGTCCCACATATATCATCACAGCCCGCCCCATATGTCTCCACAGCCAGCCCCACGTCCCTTCAGCCTGCCCCACATATTTCCCCACAGCAAGCCCCACATGTCTCTATAGCCAGTCCCACATATTTCCCAAAGCCAGGCTCACATGGCCCTGCTTATTTCCACACAGCCTGCCCCATGTTTGTCCCACAGCCACCCATGTATGTCCCCACAGGTAGACCCAAATGTCTCCACAGCCAGCCCCACTTCTGAACAACCCACCCCACATATTTCCCCACAGCAAGCCCCACTTTTCTCCACAGCAAGACCCACATATTTTCCCACAGCCAGTCCCACATGTTTCCACAGCCCACCCCACATATTTCCCCACAGTGAGCCCCTCTTGGCTCCACAACCCGCCCCATGCATTTCCCCACAGTTTGCCTCATGTATGTCCCCATAGTCAGCCTCTATTTTGCCCCCACAGCTAGTCCCACTTGTGTCTCTAAAGCCAGCCCCACATATTTCCCCACAGCCAGCCCCACATATTTCTCCACAGCCAGCCCCTCATGTTTCCACAGCCAGCCCTTCATGTTTCCACAGCGAGCCCCATGGATTTCCCCACAGCCAGCTTCATATATTTCCCCACAGCCAACCCCACATATTTCCTCATGGCCTGCCCCATATGTCTGCACGGCCCACTCCACACATTTCCCTACAGCAAGCCGCACTTGTCTCCATAGCCAGCCCCACATGTCTCCACAGCCTGTCCCATGTATTTCCCAACAACAAGCCCCACATATCTCCACAAACAGCCCCACGTACTTCCCCACAGCCAGCCATATATGTCTCCACAGCCCGCCCCATGGATGTCCCTACAGCCAGCCATTTTTATGTTCCCACAGTCTGCCACACTTATGTCTCACAGCCACCCCATGTATGTCCTCACAGCGAGCCCCTCATGTCCCCATAGCCAGCCTCTTTTGTTTCCACAGCCAGCTATCTCCCAACAGCCAGCCCCACATATGTCCTCAAAACTTACCCCACATATTTCACCACACCCAGCCATTCATGTGTCCACAGCCAGCCCCATGTATGTCCCACAGCCCACCCTACGTATGTCCCCACAGCAAGCCCCACATTTCTCCATAGCCAGCCATTCTTGTAATGTCCCTCATTCTGCGGTAAAGAAAAATAAATAAATCTTATACTTACCTAATCTCAGCTTCCTGTCCAGCGTAGTTCCACTCCTCTTCTATCCTGTAGAGCAAGGAGTGCTGGATAGCGCAATGATGTTACTGCATCTCGCCAACTGACAATACCTGCATGCAATGCCTCCAGCAGGGTGCATCTGGAAGTGACCTGCATTCTGCTGGTGTTCCTGCAGGGACAGGGACCTGCTTACAGTTCCTCTGCTACTGTCCTGGGCAGTGCTCACAGCAATTGTATTCGCATCTGATAGACATCATTCACCTCCATGCCAGCAGCCGTGCAAAGGATCCGAGCGGTCACAGGCATTCAGCAATGTCACTTTTTTCCCCCCAAAGAGTGCGCCAATCGGGCAGGCAGGAGGTAGCGCCCAAGATGGGTGACCACCCCTCGTCCCGGTCCTGATGTTAATGATATGCAAATTATAAAAAATGAAAGCAAAATTTTCTAAACATGTTGATTTATTTAGTATGGCAAATGAGTGCCAGGCGCAGAAATACACCCGCTTACACACCTTGACATGCAATCAATGATGTTACTAATGGTTAGCTGAGCAATGTTCTGCCATGCTGAATACTCTTGGGCACACAAATCATCAAGATCTGCTGCTGACAGCTCCCTTTGCAATTGTTGACCAATGATGCTCCAGATATAATATATATGGGTATGGGAGACAAGTTCAGAGACACTGCAGGCCATGGTGGCATGTAAGGCCGCTCCTGGGACAGTTTGGAGAAATAGGTGTACCACTGGTTTGAGCTCCGAATCAATGTAACGCTGAGCTGTTACTGTACCTGGAATGAAAACTGTAAAGGGTGCTTTACACGCTGTGACATCGCTAGCGATTGCTAGCGATGTCACGAGTGATAGCTCCCGCCCCCGTCGTTCGTGCGACATGTGGTGATCGCTGCCGTAGCGAACAATATCACTACGGCACTGTCACATGCACATACCTGTTCAACTACGTCGCTGTGACCGCTGAACAATCCCTCCTTCAAGGGGAGGTGCGTTCGGCATCACAGCGACGTCACAGCGGCGTCACTAAACGGCCACCCAATAGAAGAGGAGGGGAGGAGATGAGCGGCCGGAACATGCCGCCCACCTCCTTCCTTCCTCTTTTCCGGTGGACGCAGGTAGGATGATGTTCGTCGTTCCTGCGGAGTCACACACAGCGATGTGTGGTGCCACAGGAACGACAAACAACCTGTGGAATGAAACACCAACGATATTATGATTAGGAGTGATGTGTCAACGATCAACGATTTTTGCCGTTTTTCTGATCGCTGATCGTCGCTCCTACCTGTCACACGCTGTAATGTCGCTAACGACGTCGGATGTGCGTCACAAACACCGTGACCCCGACGATATATCGTTAGCAATGTTGCAGCATGTAAAGCACCCTTAAGGGTTCAGCTACCATACATTATGCCATCTCACACCATAATCTTTGGAGTCGGACCGGTGTGACACTCCCTCATGAAGGGTTCTTTATGGTGTTACCTTTGTGGTCTTTTCAGCATAGAAAAATTACAAGTAGTGATCCATTCTGTACTGCCAGTGATATCCAATTTCACTGTTAAATCATGTCTACGAAAACCAAAGTATTTGCACGACATTGGGTTACAAGTGAGACGTCCACCTACAAGTGCTTCAATGAACTCATGACTCCATGACTGACTAGAATTTAGGGAGACAATAAGGTATTCCTTGCATTTTTCTGAACTACCCTACTTCATAGATCAATTGTACCGAATGAATGCAGCCACTCACTGACTACAGATTGTTACATAACAGTTATTAAAGTAGACAGAAGTATAGGTACATGAAGGGAAGTGTATTGTTAGCACTGAGCATGGCACATTTGTATGGGCATGTAATTGTAGGGATTACTTCTCACTAGAGACTTTTATGTGATTTTTATTTTATGGTTATTGCAATCTGAAGGTACTGGTTTATAGATAATTCAATGTTTTTGGGACAACTGAATGGATGATATTACTGCGCTTGTATGGCTGTAAACTCACAGCAGTCTATTCATGACCAATGCAGATTATCTTGATCAAGACGGACCCCTATATAATTATGTTTGTGATTCTTAGCTGATACCTTATTTATACATTACATTCCATGCTATTTTTTTCTGATTTTCCTAAATGGTCGGTGTAAATGAGTCAGTATAATATTCATATCATCCACTGAGTACATAAATCAAATATTATTGGACAAATCTCCCAATCATAACACAATTTATTTTTCAAAACTAAAAGTAATCAAATTTATTATGCACAACAAAGTTTCCATACATTTTATAGGTAAAAAAAAACACCTGAAAATGGTAATTTGTTGAATTTCCTGCATTAACAGGCCAAGTTACGTTTTAACATAGGACTCCTTCTTTGATATCCCCTTCACAATTCTTGCATCCATTAATTTTTTGGATTTTTGAGTTTTTGGTTTGTTTCTGTTTTAATTTCTTTGCAGGATGTCAGAAAAGTCTCCCTGATGGTGGATTTTGAGGTTCCCATAAAAAAATATTTTTACCTGTCTTCCGTTCCTGCGGTGTCCTCTTACCTGTTACTTCCAGACCACAGGCACATAGACCCCTCGATGATTGCAGCCGGTGCACATCGCAGGTTAGTTTAATTTTGTGTGTCTGTGTGTGTGTGTGTGTGTGTGTGTATGTGTGTGTGTGAATAATGGCATAATAGGGGACAAGAAGGGGACTGGAATGAGAATATTACTAAAGAATAGGCACATTACTATATAGGGACCCCTATATAATTATGTTTGTGATTCTTAGCTGATACCTTATTTATACATTACATTCCATGCTATTTTTTTCTGATTTTCCTAAATGGTCGGTGTAAATGAGTCAGTATAATATTCATATCATCCACTGAGTACATAAATCAAATATTATTGGACAAATCTCCCAATCATAACACAATTTATTTTTCAAAACTAAAAGTAATCAAATTTATTATGCACAACAAAGTTTCCATACATTTTATAGGTAAAAAAAAACACCTGAAAATGGTAATTTGTTGAATTTCCTGCATTAACAGGCCAAGTTACGTTTTAACATAGGACTCCTTCTTTGATATCCCCTTCACAATTCTTGCATCCATTAATTTTTTGGATTTTTGAGTTTTTGGTTTGTTTCTGTTTTAATTTCTTTGCAGGATGTCAGAAAAGTCTCCCTGATGGTGGATTTTGAGGTTCCCATAAAAAAATATTTTTACCTGTCTTCCGTTCCTGCGGTGTCCTCTTACCTGTTACTTCCAGACCACAGGCACATAGACCCCTCGATGATTGCAGCCGGTGCACATCGCAGGTTAGTTTAATTTTGTGTGTCTGTGTGTGTGTGTGTGTGTGTGTGTGTGTGTGTGTGTGTGTGTGTGTGTGTGTGTGTGTGTGAATAATGGCATAATAGGGGACAAGAAGGGGACTGGAATGAGAATATTACTAAAGAATAGGCACATTACTATAGGGCACATTACTACGAGATGAGGCACAAGGGTGGGGAACATATATGGGCACATTACCACAGGGACAATATAGCCACATTACTACAGGGGACAATATGGCCACATTACTACAAGGGACAATATGGCCACATTACTGCAGGGGACAATATGGCCACATTACTACAGGAGCCAATATGGCCACATTACTACAGGGGCCAATATGGCCACATTATTACATTGGACAATATAGCCACATTACATTTATTGGTATATATTTTTATTTTTTAAATCTACCAATAGCTGCTGCATTTCCCACCCTAGGCTTATACTTAAATCAATAATTTTTCCCATTTTTTAATGGTAAAATTAGGGGCCTTGGCTTATACTAAGGCTGGCTTATACTCAAGTATATATGATAAGTGAATTTGATTGGTAAAAACCCTTCCTCATTATGCCTTTATCTGCACAAACCTGTCTGTGCTGTGTATCAGCCACAAATGTCTTCACAGAACAATGATACAGCTTAAGTTTTCATGAAATATCTGTTTTCATACCTTATCCATACCTTCTATTTGACTCTTTTTGGCAGCAGAGAGATGTTCTTTCCCATCCATAATGCTTGAAACCTGTGGCCTGCTTAATATGGCATGTCCTTCTTAAGTAGTTTTCCTTTAATTGGGCTCACCTCTATTGGGGCCTCATTATTCTGTATCGAGGACTATGGGGGTCCAATTATTCTGTATCAAGGGCTATGTGGGGCCCATTATTCTGTATGGAGGACTATGGAGGCCTCATTATTCTTTGTGGAATACTATGTGGGGCTTATTATTCTGTATGGAAAACTATGAGGGCCCCATTATTCTGTATGGAAGACTATGTGGGGCACATTATTCTGTATGGAGAATTATGTGGGGCCCATAATTCTGTATGGAAGACTACGTAGAGCCCATTAATCTGTATGGAGGGCTATGTGGGGGGCCCATAATTCTGTATGCAGGACTATGTGGGGCACATGATTCTGTTTGGAAAACTATGTGTAGCCTATTCATCTGCATGGAGGATTATGAGGGGCCCATTATTCTGTATAGAGGACTATTTGGGGACTATTATTCTGTATGGAGGACTATGTAGGGCCCATAATTCTATATGGAGGACTATGTGTGGCCCATTATTCTGTATGGAGGACTTGTCAGGCACAATATTCTGTTTGGAGGACTATGTGAGGCACATTATTTTGTTTGGAGGACTATGTGTGGCCCATTATTCTGTATAGAGGACTATGTGGAGCAGATTATTCTGTATGGAGGACTATGTGGAGCACATCATTCTCTATGGAGGACTATTTGGGTCCCTTTATTCTGTATGGAGGTCTACATGGGGCACATTATTCTGTATAAAAGACTATTTGGGGCCCACTTTTTTGTATGGAGGACTATGTGGGGCACATTATTCTGTATGGAAGACTATTTAAGGCGTCTCACATACACAAAATCTCCCAATTTGTTTATATATACAAATTTATTACAACAGTGACAAAAATACAAAACACTTTCACAATTTTATAGAAATTTACCTATTAGTAAACACACCAGACAACACAATAGAAAAATGTGTGTCCCCCTTCTTAATAATTAAGGATATTATATTTCCCTCCCACAAAGATCCAATCATTCAGGATTTATATTAAATCACCAGTTATTAGTTATAGGTGCTTATAGGAAGCTGATACGGGGGACCTCTAAGATTCACAATATAGGTCAAGCAATGGAGATTAACCCCTAGTCTGTCCGATAGTCAAGAGTCCTAAGGTCAAGGTCCCTATGGACATCATAATATTTTATCCCCAATATTACTACGGGGTATAATCCGCATATGTTTACTTGACTATCGGACAGACTAGGGGTTAATCTCCATTGCTTGACCTATATTATGAATCTTAGAGGTCCCCTGTATCAGCTTCCTATAAGCACCTATAACTAATAACTGGTGATGTTATATAAACGCTGAATCATGTATCTTAATTTGTTGCCGACCAATGTTTTGGGTATCACTACAGCCTTTAACACTGTTCAGAAATGTGTACTGTTTTCCTTCACCATAAATATCCTATTTAAGATGGGTCCAAAAATTATTAAAATGCTTTTAGTCAGGTGAGGAAGAAGCCATGTGATTATTCTTTCTTTTTTAAGGTCTTTATAGAATAGACAAGCAGAAGAATACTGTAATGCATGCGATGGAGCATTGTCCAAAATAAAACATTTTCTTGAAAGGTACAGACTTTTTCCTGTGCTATGAAGGAGAAACAGATCATTGGATTTTATCTGGGATAAAACGGGAGAGAGGAAATCATATGCGATCACCTCGGTGGATGAAATGGGGCATGTAATGGACCGCTGCTATAGATCCACAGGCTCAAAAAGCCGATGAGTAGGAAAGGAGGACACTTAGTGGTCGTTGTGCTCTGCCGATCAAAAATGATGCTCTGCATGTGTTCCAAAAACGTGGTTTATTAATTTCAACACGTTTCAAACCTGCCTTGCTTTTTAATCAGGAAAAAAGAACACCAATATACAACAATGCAATACCAATAAGCTAATATAGCTTTGACATTTGAATTTGAGCTCCAAAAGAGCACTTGATGTGTGACACTGAGGTCTAGACCAGATATTTCTAGGCCAATAGAGAAAAAGGGGTACATGAGCTTTCTCTTTGGCAAATAAAAATAACAGCAAATAACAATAACTAAGTGGTTAGGTACCGCTTCCCACTGAGAAGACCAGGCTTATTTCAGTGTTGGAGATGCCATTGCATGGGACATGCTGCCAATTGCCCTCTTACCCCTGAGCTCATGAAATGTGAAGCTGAGAAGCAAAATTATCTGTCAAACCATCAGGATTAGACACTGAGCATCATAGATGCAATATTTTTGTGAATTACTGTTCTGTCATGGCTCTTCTGGCCTGTGGTAGCCTTGTGCTTGTGATTTAGATCCATCGAAATATTAAGATCTATCCATAGTACTTAAATAACCAGTGATGGTGTGTGATTTGTAAACTATAGAGTCTGTGTGGGATATATATATATATATATATATATATATATATATAACCCAATGTATAATGCGAAACAAGACCACAAGTTTCTCTTGCCTTGAGAGTTGTGAGGAAAAGATAAATCGCCTGAAAGGAGTCTGGTAACTTCAAAAAAGATGACATTCCCTGAGAGTGGTGAAAACACTTATTTATTAACAGAGAATCATGTAGCTGGTGAAGAGAATACTCCTACTGTGAAACCAAACATACCTGATTAAGGGCGGCTGGTTCACACTTGTTAGGGCCGGATGGACGGGCAGACCCAGGAGGTGGATCCACTGGGCCGAACACCTCACTGAAGGCAAGGGGTCCGGTAGCCAGAGCACTACAGGTAGCAGGAGAGTCCGTTCAAGGAAGTGGAGTCTAGAAGTCCCTGGGACCACGGAGTCACCGAAGGTAGTCCGGGTGACGGAGCTCAGGTTCGGAGGCCGAGATGTTGTCAGGCAGAGTCCGGAACCGATGGAGCGAGAAGACGGGTCACCACAGGGATCAGAGATGGTGTCGACTGACGGGATGGCGGACAGTCACCGTTCGGGGTTCGGGAAGCGTCAGGACCGGATGGCGAGGCAGGAGCGGCTCTAGGAGAGAGAGAGGTAAGTATACCACAAGACACAAGGAGACCTGACTCCTAGCTTAGCAAACACGAAGAACAGGCCCCGCCCACTTGGAAAGGATTCCCCTATATACCCTGTACCTGATTCACCAATATCCTGTTGGAGGACACTGGCCCTTTAAGAGAGGGTCAATGACCGCGCGTGCGCCCTAATGCGCATGCGCGAGGCCCGGGTGCCAGAAGCCAGAGCAGGGAGCGGTGAGCAGGAAGCAGGAGAGCCGGGCTGGGGCTGAGTAGCCGACGGGCGCCGGGAGCGGGGACCGGGCTGCCTGGGGACCGCAGGCGATGAGGCAGGAAGGCTGTGGAGCAGGGGACCGGGAGGCCTGGCATGGGAGCGGCGGAGCGCGGCCTGAGAGCGAGGAAGCGTGGCAGGGGAGCCGGTAAGCAAGGCAGGGGAGCCGGGGACCGTGGCACGGGAGCTGGGGAGCGTGACAACACTAAGCGACAGCGACAACGAGGTCGCTGTTACGTCACCATTTTCTGTGACGTAACAGCGACCTTGTAAGTCGCTGTTATGATCGCTGCTTAGCTGTCAAACACAGCAGCCAAAGCAGCGATCATAACCGCGAGAGCAGGGAGCCGCGCACACTGCTTAGCGCTGGCTCCTTGCTCTCCTAGCTACAGTACACATTGGGTTAATTAACCCGATGTGTACTGCAGCTACATGTGCAGAGAGCCGGAGCCGGCAGCACAGGCAGCGTGAGAGCTGCGGAGTCTGGTAACTAAGGTAAATATCGGGTAACCACCTTGGTTACCCGATGTTTACCCTGGTTACAGCTTACCGCAGCTGCCAGATGCCGACTCCTGCTCCCTGCTCGCTTCATTTCGTCGCTCTCTCGCTGTCACACACAGCGATCTGTGTGTCACAGCGGGAGAGCGCCTTTGAAGAAAACGAACCAGGGCTGTGTGTAACGAGCAGCGATCTTGCAGCAGGGGCCACATCGCTGCTCAGTGTCACACACAGCGAGATCGCTAATGAGGTCACTGTTGCGTCACCAAAACCATGCCGTAGCAGCGATTTCGGTAGCGATCTCGCTATGTGTGAAGCACCCCTAAGGAGTTTACCGGATAATTTTGCCACCACATAATTGAGATACCACTGTCATCAGTGTTTGATAAGATGTTGCTGTCAAAAATGGTGTCTCATAGGAACCAGAAACTGATAAATATTCTTCACACTGCAATAGATTTGATCTCTTGTTTAAAGTAACTATAGTTAAGGCCCCGTCACACTAAGCAACATCGCTAGCAACATCGCTGCTAACGAACAACTTTTGTGACGTTGCTAGCGATGTTGCTGTGTGTGACATCCAGCAACAACCTGGCCCCTGCTGTGAGGTCGTTGGTTGTTGCTGAATGTCCTGGGCCATTTTTTAGTTGTTGCTGTCCCGCTGTGAAGCACAGATCGCTGTGTGTGACAGCGAGACAGCAACAACTAAATGTGCAGGCAGCAGGAGCCGGTTCTGCGGAGGCTGGTAACCAATGTAAACATCGGGTAACCAAGAAGCCCTGTCCTTGGTTACCCGATATTTACCTTTGTTACCAGCCTCCGCCGCTCTCACTGTCAGTGCCGGCTCCTGCTCTGTGCACATGTAGCTGCAGGACACATCGGGTTAATTAACCCGATGTGTGCTGTAACTAGGAGAGCAAGGAGCCAGCGCTAAGCATTGTGCGCTGCTCCCTGCTCTGTGCACATTTAGCTGCAGCACACATCGGGTAATTAACCCCATGTGTGCTGTAACTAGGAGAGCAGGCAGCCAGCGCTAAGCAGTGTGCGCTGCTCCCTGCTCTGTGCACATGTAGCTGCAGCACACATCGGGTAATTAACCCGATGTGTGCTGTACTAGGAGAGCAGGGAGCCAGCGCTCAGTGTGCGCTGCTCCCTGCTCTCTGCACGTGTAGCTGTGTGAGCTGGTAACCAAGGTAAATATCGGGTTGGTTTCCCGATATTTACCTTAGTTACCAAGCGCAGCATCTTCCACGCGGCGCTGGGGGCTGGTCACTGGTTGCTGGTGAGCTCACCAGCAACTCGTGTAGCCACGCTCCAGCGATCCCTGCCAGGTCAGGTTGCTGGTGGGATCGCTGGAGCGTCGCAGTGTGACATCTCACCAGCAACCTCCTAGCAACTTACCAGCGATCCCTATCGTTGTTGGGATCGCTGGTAAGTTGCTTAGTGTGACTGGACCTTTAGTAGCAAAATGGTTGAACAGTTTTTGTTACCTGGGCCAGATGCATGGTATTCAATATGGTGACTACTGTGAGCTGTGCCCCACATCTGATAAGTGTCCCAATATCACATTTTCTTAACCCCTTTATTCCACTATCAAGTATTGAGTTTCCAGTTGATAGAATTTAGTGGGTCTTATTTTAAAGTTTGCTATAAAATATAAATTGATTTTGGTGGTCTATGTCTAAGCGACTAGCTGTCATGGATATGTAGTATTAAGATATATCCCATTTAAAAGTTTTGCACATTAGTTGTTTGACATGTTTTCTAGAACTGGGATCCCTAAGGAAATCCTTACTGACTACACGCTGTTTAAAATTGTAAACGTTCACTTTTCTGTTTATCACCCTTAAACAGACAAAAAAAACTAAAATACATGTTGAAAAAGATAGTGCAAAAGGATAGCGATTGGTACTGCGTATTATCACCTCTTTTGTTTTTTGTTAGGAAAGCCTCTACAGCTTTTTCTGTCTTTGAGTTGTCCTACGGTGGTAACCGATGAAGTTTACTTGACATAGCCCAAGAAATGTCTCTGTTGGGCTTGGGTAAAGTTCAGTAAGTTGGTAGTTGGACCTGCTATTCTATCTCTAGTGCCTGTTTTCCTGCATAGAAGAGAGTAAATACATACCAAAACATTGAAATTAAAATACCAAGAAGGAAAAGTGGTGGTGTTATTGAAATCACGGTTATGGAAAATGGAAACAAAATTTTCAAAACATCTGTACGGATTCAGTTTCTCGTACAAGCACCACGCATGTGACCTAATCGTTATACCATGACCTGCAGCATCTCTACACTTGTCTCCCATAGAGAACATCGGGAACATCATTAGTCGCAACTGTCCTTGGTTTGGGCTCTGCTCCACGTCAGGCTTTTTAAGTAGCCTGGCGTGTCTCAATGTGATGAACTACCTTGCCATATTTAAGGGCTTTTTGGACTCATACCTGAGCCCTGGTTTTGATGGAGACTGACTTTATTTGTGTGAGTTCTGAGGGACTGAGCAGAGTTGGGTTGTTATGCTGCATCTTGGCTTTTGTTGAACTCTGGAGTCCTGTCTGCAACCTGCCCTGGGCCCTTGGACCTTTTGTCTTGTGTTTGCCTTCAGTTTGTTGGTGCTTCCAAGGTTGTTAGGCTTCCGTTTACTCCATAGAAACATCTGCCTTCTGCCTGCTGTCAGTAACTCTTCTACTGTCTGCCAGCGGTCTCCAGTCATCCTGTTACCTGTTTGCCACTGGTCACCAGTAATCTTGTTACCCAGCATGAAACAGGTCTACGCATGAGTTTGCCATTTTGATCCAAGACACCAGAGAAACCATCAGGTGGAGTGTCAGAATCTGCAATCAGAACAGGGCCAGACGCTGCCATGACAGTCGGTGAAGTTTGTGCAAAACTCCGTGTGACAGGTCTTCACTATTCAGGTTATGTTTGTCCAATGTTCTGTAACTCTGCCCATGTCCGTTATCTGTGTGTTAATCCCTGGACTTTAATAAACTTATTTTTGCATTTTCCGTGACTGTGTTTCAGCAGGCTTAGGGCATTCATTGCCACTACGTGAACCCATCTCACATAACAAGAATATGCTTCAGACAACCATTAATAACACTACTGATAACAGTCCAAGGACTGTATGTGTGAGGATTTCTACTTGTAGTGCCCATACTCAATGCAAAGATTGAGAAGTTTTGAAAATTGTGCTTCCTTTTTTACCATTTGCATTTCATTAAACTTTCTATCAATTTGATTTCCATAATTCCACAACTTTTCCTCCTTAGTATGGATGAGTGAACCCGAACTGTAAAGTTCGAGATCCGTACTGTACACCTTGTGTTCGGTGCTGAACACTGAACACAGATTTTGACGTCTGGTTCTTCTTCGGGTTTCTCACCCAAATAAAGCTTGCTGAAAGGTTGCAGAGCAGCTAATCAGCTGTTGGCACTTCTGGAGCCATCGCAGTCATACCAAGTATTGGGATGGATGTGATTGGCCAAGAAAATCAATGTAAAAAAAAAAAAAGACGTCGGTTACAAATGGTAGTTAAATGGTATTAAGAACTGGATAGTTATACACACGATGTTTCACGAAGGATCACGTTGCAGTCAGACTCTCTATTGGGCCCACTAGCTAAGGTTCATGAATTTTCACTGCTTCCCCCACCCACCCTCTGTGCCAATGTCTGTGATTAGTTGCAGACTGCTATATATATCCCCCACCCTGTGCCCATGTATGTCATTGGTTGCAGTCAATTTGCTGTATAGTAGTGTAAAAATTAAAAAAAAAAAAATATATTACATAGGCTCCCGACATATTTTGAAAAAGGGTGTTTTGGGGGGTTACTAAAGGGGTGAAAGAGGCTGTGTGTATGTTATTTTCAATAAAGAATTTTTCCATGTTTGTGTTTTATTTCTTTTCATTTACAAGATCAGTAATGGGCGGGTCTCATAGACGCCTCCCATTACTAATCTAGGGCTTAGTGGAAGCTGTGAGCTTATATTACCCTGATTGCCACCATGCCAGGGCAATCAGGATGGGCCGGGTAAAGCCCGCAATTGTAGCATCTAATGGATGCAACAATTCTGTACAGCTGCGAGCTGGTATTTTTAGGTTGGGGGGGCAATATCCATGGTTCCTCCCATCCTGATAATACCAGCCCTCACATTACTGCTTTACAGTGGCTGGATAACAAAAATGAGGGGACCTACATCTTTTTTTCCCCTCTATTTTGATATCCAGCCACGGTAAAACTCACAGGTGGGGGATGCAGGCTGCTGCTGTTGCTTTACCCGCACTGACTATAAAAATATGGTGGGAGCCTACGTCATTTTTTTAAAAATGATTTATTGATTTCTTTTTACACTACTATACAGCAACCTAACTGCAACCAATCACAGACGTGGACACAGGGTTGGGGGTGGGGGGTGTATAGCAGACTGCAACCAATCACTGACCAGACACTGTAACAAAGGGTGGACAGGGAAAAGCAGTAAATATTCATGAACCTTAGTTGGCAGGCCTGGAAGAGACTCTGGCTGCAGCATGATCCTCCTGGAAACACGGTATGTATAACTATCTTGTTCTTACTGATATTTAACTTCCACCACAGCCCCCTAGTGCTTACTATGGCCATTTTACAGCCCCGAACGTCTCGTCCCCATTAACTTGTATGGCGGTCGTTGTTCAGAGTTAAGTTTGGCATTAAGTTCGCTCGCTGATCCCAGGGTTTTTTTCCCTGTGCTGGTTTGGTGAACCTGAATAACCATTGGTTCGCTCATCACTGCTCCTCAGTGTTGCAATTTCAATGTTGAGGAGCATATGTTCCATTTTATTTTTTGATACATAATTGCATAATTTGGGTAACCTATGAATTAATATGGTATCTTGAACCATTTTCTAGTCTTTCTGACAAAATGATGATCTGAAGTTCCCTGGCTTGGTAGTAAGTTACAGGCCTTCACTATTCTAAGCCTGATATATACACTTCAACACAGCTATGTGGTGTAGCAAGCAGAGGAATGTAGAATATGTGACTATTATAGAGCACTGAGTCACTGCAGCAGGCTGTTCTAATGATGACCTGGACATTGCTCAGTCTCTAAGTGAAAGGATCATTACCATTACATCCATCACTTTGCCTCTTTTAATCCAGGAAGGAGGGGGGTGTATTACCTCTGCTTTCCAGTGTTTCCTGTGCAAGATGGAAGTTATCGTATATACATTGAACAAAAATATAAACACAGCACTTTTGTTTTTGTTCACATTTTTCTTGAGCTGAACTCAAAGAGCTAAGGCTTTTTCTATGTACACAAAATGCCTATTTCCCCACAAATATTAGTCCAAAGTTTTACGTTATACAGAGTTTCTGGTTTCTTATATAGAATATTCTGGAGTGCTGTATATAAGGGCTAACGTGTGGTGGCCACAGTTCATAAAGGAAAAACCTGGTGATAGGTTCCCTTTAAAATATGACAAAAAAAGTTAATTAACATTTCTGACTTGCGAAAAAAAAATACTGTTACATTGTACTTTAGCCCATGAAATGCTAATATTTTCTCTACTCAATAACAGATCTATGACAACTAAACTACATTTTTTAGTGGGGAATAAAGGTGGAATGTCAGCTATAAGAAGGCAAGTAGAATGTGGAGAAAAGCAAAATAGCTACACAAAATACAGCAAGGTCATAAGAGGTTTCTTGGAGTATTTTCAGCACATAAAAGGAGAAAAAAAAAGGTTTTACATAAAGGTGATTTTTTTTTTCTAGTGTTTTTAATGATACTCCTTCACAGATTGCGTCTACAGTACAAATGCATTTTCATGTCCTTCCAGATATGGAGCAAAAACGCAGAGCAAAATTGATCATCGGATAATACTTGTGCTCTCCCCCCAGTCATATTAGATCAAATTACTGGCAGGTCTGACTGACATTACTCTAGTGCTTAACGTATAGCTAATGGATGGCTACACAGCAGAGTATATCAGGCATCCTTTTTTCTTTCAGTTGAAAAGATTAGTCATTGCTGAAAGGGTTTTTCCAGGACTCCCAAATTGCAGGCATATGTTTCTGCATTGTGAATGCTTATTTTGTTTTACACATCCTGCTGCAATTTGGTCCCTGAGCTAAGATCTTGGAGACCATGCCATGTGGAGTTACCAAGTATTTAAAACATGATGGACATAACCTGATGGAATTGTGTCATCTGACCCTAATTGATGTTCCAAAAATTCAATTGATAGTATTAATCAAGATGTTTAAAAAATGTATGGAAAAACAAAGAATTGAAGTTTGTCCTATATCAACTGATAAAAATTGTGTAAACAACCAATTTTTCATTAACAGTTATTAATGTAATCACTCCAGTTACTGTAACAGCAAAAACAAACTGAATCTAAAGAAAAGTCAAGACGGTAAAATTAGAAATTCTATTTTAATCACTAGATCTTGGAATAATAATAATTTCCACAATTGGATGTGTTTAAAAAAATGTCCCTGTGCTGAGATAATCTTATAAATGTGCCCCTTCTATGTACTGTGTAATGGCTGTGTCTGACCGTACAGGGACATGGTCTGATACCACATCTCCTGGGCTGGGGAGGAAGCAAAAGAGTATAAAGACATTACAGCATGGGATCGCAAATAATTCTTTCTTTGAGGTAGTACATATTTTAAAAACAGGCAGTGAAATGTTTTACCTCACAAAAAGAATCAGCTGTGATCTTATGCTGTGCTATCTGTATACTCTCTTTTGTGTCTTACCCGGCTGTGGTATGATCAGACCATGTCCCAAACTGCTTGTTCTCACCCACAAAGCTCTCCACAGTGCAGCACCCCCCTACATCTCCACCCTCCTCTCTGTCTATCATCCCACCCGTTCTCTACGCTCTGCAAATGACTTTTGACTAACATCCACACTAATTCGAACCTCCCACTCCCGAATCCAAGACTTCTTCCGAGCTGCACCAAACCTCTGGAACGCTCTACCCCAAGAAGTTAGGACAAATCACAACTTACTCAGCTTCAGACGCTCCCTAAAAACGCATCTTTTTAGGGCGGCCTATCACACTCCCTAGCCAAACTAATTTCACCTAATCCCTCTACAACGTCTCAGAACATAACCCCACGTCAAACTCCATGGCACCCAAATGCATCTCAAGGCTCTGGCCAACTGGTCCAGGAAGCCATTATCTATCCCCCATGAGATGGCTGGATTGTCATTGTAAATAAGCACTTGTACCTTGCCCCTCCCCCCACCTCATTGTAGATTGTAAGCTCTCACGAGCAGGGTTGCCATTTTTCCCTTTAAATATTGTATCTTCTATAATTGTTACTTGTTTGTATATGTTTATGTATATGATATGTATATGTATATGAGCCTCCTGAATTGTAAAGTGCTGCGGAATATGTTGGCGCTATAGAAATAAGGATTATTATTATTATGTCCCTGTACGGTCAGACACAGCTATTACACAGTACATAGTAGGGGCACATTTATAAGATTATCTCAGCACAGGAAAAAAATGTAAACACATCCAGTTGTGGAAATTATTATTATTCCAAGATCTATTGATTAAAATTAACTTGAAAATGAACTTTTTTATGGGAAAACCACTTTAACTGCTTCATGACCCTGGACATATCAGTACGTCCAATTTGGTGGGAGCTTCCCCATGTTGGACATACTAGAACATCCTGGCGATCATCTGGGCACAGAAGCTATGACCATGTGATTGTCGCCAGGAGCTCAGCTTACACGACAGCCAAGCCTTGGCTCTCACAGCCAGGGACAGTCCCCGCACGATCCATGGCTGTTTAACCAACTAAATGGTGCGATTCATATCAATTGCAGTATTTAAGAGACAGGGAATGCACTCCGTCTCCCATCTAATCAGTGCCCCTGCGACGTCATCGTGAGGGCCCGATTGTTGCTATGGTGACCCAAGGTTCTGATGATGACCTCCGGGTCATCCAGCTATGTGAATCCTCTGAGATCCTGCCAGGAGCATAATCTCAGAGGCTTGTGTCAGTGCTGATGCATTGCAATATATTATCTCAGTGATCAGGGCAATAAAAAGTACTATTCCATACAGGGGTTAAAAATAAAAAAAAGTAAAAAAAATGTAAACATATTTAAAAAAAATAAAGAAAAATAATGCAAAAAATGATACCAATAAATATGTTTATGTGAATAAAAGGACACATACAGTATTTGGTATTGTTGCTTTCGGAACAACCAAATCTATAAAACTGTCACACTAGTTAACCCCTTCAGTGAACACCGTCCCCCCAAAAATAAAAAGGTTGAATAAAATGCGATCAAAAAGACAGATATAAATAAACATTGTATAGCTGAAAACGTCATCTTGTCCCGCTAAAAACAAGGCGCCATACATCTCCATTAGCAAAAAATAAAAAAGCTATAGCTATCAGAATACAGCAATGCAAAAACTATTTTTATTGTAAAAGCGGCAAAACATAAAAGAAAACTATATAAATGTGGTATCGCTGTAATTGTAATGATCTGAAAAATAAAACTGTCTTATCACTTTCATGACATGGTGAACAGTGTAAAAAAAAAACAACAATTCCTGAATTGCTATTTCTTTTTGATTCTGCCACACAAAAAGTGGAATAGAAAGCGATCAAAAAATATTAGGTGGCCTAAACTGGGACCAATAAAAACTCCAACTTATCCTGCAAAAAATAAGCCCTCACATGACTCTGTTGGTTGAAAAATTTAAAAAACTATAGTCTTCAAAATACAGTGATGCAAAAAACTTTTATTTTGTAAAAAAGAGTTTTTTAGTGTCATAGTAGCTAAACCTAAAAAACTTATATGAATCTGGTATCGCTGTAATCGTAGTGACCTAAGGATTAAAGACGTCCTATCACTTATACCGCGCAAGGTGAATGATGTGAAAATTAGTAATAAAACCAATTCTTCAATTGCTATTGATTTATTCATTCCCCCTTCCAAAGATTGCAGTACGATGTGGCTCACATTTATTCTGCTTTCTATGCCAAGCGCTTACACCGGGGATTACATGTAAATCTCTAACAAAACACAGTTCATCCAAAAATCTCGATAAAAAATTCACTGTAATGATGCAGAAGGAGTCACCTAAAATTCCTGATTAGCCTGTGAACCGGCGGTGTCCATCTTTTTACACATCTTTTTAGGCGTGCAAAAAAGTGCTTTCTACAACAGCTTTCTGCACCTTTGAAAAGACAAACACCACTGCAAAGAGGCCAAACGGAGTCCAGAGTAACTCGACTACCTTATTAAAGTCAATGGATCCTTGGGGGGTTTCACCGGAACCACGTATTTCTGAGATGTAGATGGAAATCTTAATGTAAATGCTCAGCATAGAGCACAAGATAAATGTGAACTGATCCAAAATGTTCTGTACCCTCAATTGACACCAAATAGCTTTCAACTTAACCCACAAAAACACAAGTCCCCACTCAAGTCCATTATCTGTTAACAGAATGATAGGGGTCTTCCACGTTACTGGTAGCATAAAAGCTTTGGACAAATGATATGCCTCAAAAGAAGTCCAGCAAAGTCTGAGCTCCCAAATCCAAATGCCTCCCTCCCTTCTGAGCCCCACAATGTGCCTACACTACAGTTAACATCCACATGTTAGGCATTGCTCTAGTGAGGAAGCCCTCTTAATTTACGGGCTGTGTGTCTCGAGAAGCACGAGCCTGGCACAAAGTACAGACACTATAATGTACAAGGCATTACAAGGGCTTATTTGCAATTTTTATTTCTTTTATTTATATAGCTACTGGTACTGTACCACACTGATGGCGCAGCATATAGGAGCCCCGCTGTTTGCCGTCCGCATGTCCTGTCCTGTCCTTCTGATGTAAGGATTGACTCTCTATACTCCCCTGACGATTATCTTTGTATATGAAACGCGTTGGCAGAACAAGGACATCAGGACCTCAATCTCTTTAAGGGGACCAGGTGTTAAGTCCACTGAATAGGACCACTGGGACGCCCAGGAAGATATGAGGATCTTTTTTGATAGTGGTTGGATCGCCGTCTGATGTGGTGAGATCGTTCCATCCTCCTCTATCTATAAATACAGGGTTCTTGGACCTTATTTTGATACTGTGGTGGTCCAAGCCCTACCGGTGAGCTGTCCTGGTGTATGCCTAGCACGGGTCAGCTTACCTGTTTCTGTTATCTGTACAGGCGTTGTCCTGGCCTTGATGGTACCCCTATACATGCTAAAGGGGATTGTATTGTGTTGGTTTTAAGATAACTACTGTGGAGTAAGGCTTTACCTGCTTCCGTTTTAATAGGACTTATTAAAGGTTAAATTTTAATACTTTGTACCCCGTCCTTGCTGCTTTTGCAATTTTTATTTCTGCAACATTTACTGCGTTTGTTTCCACAGGTGTTTTCCAGAGACTAAATCGTCACTACATCCATAGATGACCCTCTCTGGGGGGTTTAATTTCCAAAATATCATCACTTGAGGAAGTTTCTGATTTTATGGCACTTAGTGGCTAAGCAAATTGCATCCTCAAACTTCAAGTAGCATCCTCAAAGTCAAATAGCGCTTCTTCCCTCCCAAGTCCTGCTGTGTGGCCAAACAGTAATGGCTAGTCACATGTGGGGTATTGCTACATTCAGGAGAAATTGTGAAACACATTATTGGGCCTTTTTTTTACCTATTCCTTTAGTGACAATTGGAAATCAGGGGCTAAAGCAATGGTAAATATGTAATTATTTTTTATTCACTGCCCAATAGTATAACTTTTTATGACACACCTGTAGAGTCAATATGCTCACTGCACACCTAGATGAAATTATTGAGGGCTGTAGTTTGTAAAATGAGATCACATGTGGGGGATTTCTGCTCTTCTGGCACCTCAGGGGCTCTGCCAGTGTGACAAGGCATCCGCAAACCATTCCAGCAAAATCTGAACTCCAATATGGATCTCCTTCCCTTCTTCACTTTGTACTGTGCCTGAAAAGTAGTTTTTGAACACATATAGGGTATTGGTGAACTCAGGAGAAATTGCACAACAAACTGTAAGGTCCATTTTCTCCTATTACCCATGTAAAAATTAAACATTTGGGGTTAAAGCAACATTTATGTGGTAAAAACGTAATGTTTAATTTTCATGACTCAACGTTATAACGTTATAGATTTCTGTGAAGCACCTGTGTATTCAAGGTGCTTACCACAAGTTTCGATAACTTACTTGAGAAGTCTAGTTTCCAAAATGGGGTCACTTGTAGGGTAGCTCTACTGTTAAGGCACATCAGGGCCTATACAAACCCGGCATGGCATCCACTAACGATTCCAGGTGATTTTGCATTCAAAAAGTCAAATGGCGCTCCTTCATTTCTGAGTCCTGCCATGCCCCCAAACAGTAGTTTTCTACCACATGGGGGTATTGGCGTACTCATAAATTGCATAACAAACTGTAGAGTGCAATTTCTCCTGTTAACCTTATAAAATTTAAAGAATTGGGGTTAATGCAACTTTTTTGTAGTAAAAATTTATTTTTTTAATTTTCATGGCTGAATGTTATAAAATTCTGTGAAGCACCAGTAGGTTTATGGTGCTCACCACACATCTACATAAATTCCTTGAAGGGTCTAGTTTCTAAAATGGGGTAACTTATGGGGGGTTTCCACTGTTTAGGCTTATCAGGAGCTCTGCAAAGGCATCATGGCGTCAGCTAATGATCCCAGCCAATTTTGCATTTCAAAAAGTAATTGGTGCATCTTCGTTTTCGAGCCCAAACAGTAGTTTTCCACCACATATGAGGTATCGGCATACTCAGGAGAAATTGTATGGTGCATTTTTTCTTCTTACTCTTGTGAAAATAAAAAAATTGGGTCTAAAGTAAAATTTTTGTGGGAAAAAGTAAAATTTCTATTTTTTCCTTCCACATTGTTTTATTTCCTGTGATGCATCTAAAGGCTTAATAAACTTCTTGAATGTGCTTTTGAGCAGTTTGAGGATTGCAGTTTTTAGAATGTTGTCACTTTTGGGTATTTTCACCTTGGCCTTTTAAAGTCACTTCCAATATTATGTGGTCCCTAAAAAAATGGTTTTGTAAATTTTGTTGGAAAAATGAGAAATTGCTTTTATGTCTTCTAACAAAAAAAAGATGTTTCAAAAACTGTACTGATGTAAAGTAGACATGTGGTAAATGTTATTTATTAACTATTTTGTGTGACGTAACTCTTTGGTTCAAGGGCATAAAAATTCGAATTTTGAAAATTGCAATTCCGATGTTTTTAATATAAGCATAAAAAAATCCTAAAATTACCACTAACATGAAGTATGATATGTCACGAAGAAACAGTCTCAGAATCAATGGGATAAGCAATACAGAGTAGTGATGGGCGAACACCCCCCCCGATGTTCGTATTCGGGAGACTTGCTAAAACATTTTGTAAAGTTCGAGTTCGGGCTCAGAGATAACCCAAACTTGCGTCCGAACCCGAACTTGGACTTTACAGTTATGGGATGGGGCGAAGGGGGGGGGGGAGTCTGTAAAATAAAGAATATAGTTAATAATAAGCCTATATATCCCATGATGCCTCCTGCAGACCAGCTCAGCCACTGTATCCCGGCCGCTTCTGCTTCCAGGTCCGATCATTAACTTCTGGGGGTATTCACTGCACTGATCATCACTCAACAGTCTTCGCCTGTTTTTGGCCGTGTTCGAGGTGATGTCAGGGTTCACCTGAGTCCATGAGCCAAGGACTCGATTGAACTTTGACTGTCACTGTGCGAGTCTCGCATTGGTATCACCCTGCACACACTCTCCTTACAGGAGCGGGACGGCTGCATGTATTTCCATGCACCTGAGGCACTCCAGGAAAGTGTGCGCTGTGCTGGGTGATACTGGTGCGAGACTCGCAGGAGTCATACGCAAGTGGAATCCTATCCTCAGTGTCAGCCTGCTTTTCGCTCTGTAGAGACGCTTGCCTATACAGAGCGATGAAGCAGAGCTAACATTGTTCTTCTTGTGGACTACGTCGGACAAAGGATTTTTTTATAATAAAGATGGAGTCTCTAAATTTTTTTTGTTTTATTTCTAATAAAAAAATTTTTTCTATGTTTTGTGTTTTTCTTTTTAGTATTTATTAGAAATTCATGGTGGCCATGTCTAAATTGGAGTGACACCATGAATTTCGGGCTTAGTACCAGCTGAAAATACAAAGCTGTTATTAACCCCTTTATTACCCAGCGTGCCACTGCCATCAGGGCTGATGGACGAGCCAGTAAAGCGCCTGTAAATGACGCTAAAAAACAATGCACCATTTCCAGGGGCGGCTGCAGGCTGCGGAGAATCCCAGGCCCCAGCTGCCTGGTTTTACCTGACTAGCAATCAAAATACAGCGGCAGTACACGCATTTTGTTTTTTATTATTTTTTTTAAATAATTAAAAAAAAAAAAAATTAATGGGCTTCCTTATATTTTGATTGCCAGCCAAGGTAAAGCCAGGCAGATGGGGGTGGCAGTCTGTTGCTGTGCCTGTAGTGCACAGCTGAGGCTTGTATATGACTCATGCGAGTCTTGCATTGGTATCACCTAGCACGATGCACACTCTCCTGACAGGAGCGCCTCAGCTGTATACAAGCTGTATACATGCAGCGAACCCACTCCTGTCAGGAGAGTGTGCACAGTTCCGGTTGATACCGATGTGAGACTCGCACAATGGCAGTCAAAGTTCAATCGAGTCCATGACTCATGGACTTGGATGAACCCTGATGTCGCCGCGAACACAGCCGAAAAAAGCCAAAAACTGCAGAGTGACGAGTAGTGCAGTGAATACCACCAGAAGTTAATGATCGGACCCGGAAGCATAAGCGGCTGGGAGACAGTGGCTGAGCGGGTCTGCAGGACGTGTCGCAGGATCGGTAAGTATAATCATAATGTTTTTTACTCATGTGCTTTTTTTTACAGCCCCTGTACCCGAACTGTAACACAATCTTCCCAGGAAACTGCGTGTTCGGGACCATGTGCATGAACAGTATGTGTTCGGTACGGACCCAGAACTTTACAATTCGGGTTCACCCATCACAATTCCAGAGTTATTACATCATAAAGTAATATTGGTCAGAAATACAAAAATTGGCCAGGTCAGGAAGATGAAAATCATGGTCGGAGGTGAAGGGGTTAAGGGCAAGGGGTTAAGATACTGTTTGGCCAAAATGCAACTGTGCTGGTGCATAGTTAGACAGTAAATTGTTGTAGTTTCAGATTCTATGTTTGTTATCCATGATGTTTAAAAAAAAAAATAAAGTTGCATAAATGAGCACTGGAAAACGTCTTAGATTTGTGGTGAAATCTGCATAATGGTGAGACCATCAGCTGCCGTGTGTGGCCTGAGTTCAGAAATAGAGGTTGCACTTTACCTGAAATGTCGCCAACATGGTGATTGGTTTGATTTTCACATTAATTACATCTAAAAGCAATGTGATGGTAATAACTGCACTGCTATAAAGTGTCACTTAGCTGCAAAACCACGTGGCCATTAACTTTTAAGTGCAATTAATTTGGAAAAGCTCATTTTCACATGGGGCTGTTGAACACATGAAGCCACTTTAGGACAATCTATAATCCTCATCCCAATAACAGGCTACAATAAATTACTGTCCATGACCTAATGATCAAAACTAGTGTCAGCTACAAAGAATATAAAATCTTTTCCATTTTCAGATCAGATTTTCTAGTTGTTGGCAGCACAAATGCTGTTTACAAAATGTATACGGGAGTTGCCGATCTCCTAGTATACAGACCCAATCATAAGGCTGATTTTGGTCAATTAATAAGTGCAATCAAATACATAGAAGTAGATCAGTGCTCGTTTATTAGGCCAACAAAAACTGTGTGGGGAGGAGTGATTGTTATTATGGTTCTTCTGTTCCCATACAACTATGTTGTTGCCCTGTTTATCCGTGGAAATGTGCTGCTGACTATGATCCTTTCTTTGCCAACCTAAACTATTTAATTGAATGTTTTGCTCATTTACTGGATGATTGACAATATATTTACACAAGCTAATAATTGAGAATGAGCATTCTTACACACTGACTATTAGCCCATCTACAGTGAGGAAAATAAGTACTGTATTTTTCATTTTATAACATGCACTGAATTATAAGACACACCCCAAATTTAGAGGTATGAAAGGTAAAAAAAAGGGGTCCTTCTTATACTTCTGTGGTGTCCTACCGGAGGGAGTCGGCAGCAATGGTGGAGCGGGGTCACAGGAAGCAAGGACGGTGCTGGAGTAGGGCAATGATACAAGGGCTGCGGTGGGGGCTGTGCTGGCTGTGGTGGGGGCTGTGCTGGCTGCAGTCGCAGTGGTGGCTGTGTGGAGCAGGGCAGTGCAGCAGGTGTCATAGATGCTCTTTTGGTGGTGCGGGCTTCAAGAAATGGTGCCCGGAAATGGCACGTGCGCAGATTGAGCTCTCGGCTCAATGACAAGCCGAGATCTCATCTGCACACGCGGCACCTCTGAGCGCCACTTTCCTTAAGTTCGCTGCTGGGTGATTAATGGGCCAAAGGTGGCACGTGCGCAGATGAGATCTTGAGCTGAGAGCTCCATCTGCACACGCGCCAACCCCGAGCGCCTTTTTTGAAGCCCACACCACCGACAGAGCATCTCACCCGCAGCTCCACACAGCTCCCACTGCAGTCAGCACAGCCCCCACAGCAGCCAGCACAGCCACCACCACAGCCAGCAAAGCCACCACCGCAGCCAGCACAGCCCCCACCGCAGCCAGCACAGCGCCCACCGCAAGCAAGCACAGCGCCCACCGCAAGCAAGCACAGCGCCCATTCTCTACCTCCTGGTAAACTACATTTGCATTATAAGAAGCACCCCTCATTTTCCTCCCAAATTTTGGGAGGAAAAGTACATCTAATAATACGAAAACTACGGTATTTGATACACTGATGATTTTGCAACTTTTCCCACCTAAAAAGAATGGAGAGGTCTGTAATTTCTATGGTAGGTACACTTCAACTGTGACAGACAGAATAAAAAAAATCCAGAAAAACATATTGCATGATTTATAAATAATTAATTTGCCTTTTTTTTTGCATAAAATAATAATAAAATTTGATGCAATCAGAAAACAGAACTTAACATTTGGTACAGAAATTTGTTTGCAATTACAGAGGCCAGACGTTTCCTATAGTTCCTGGAGGGGTTTCGGACCACTCCTCCATACGGATCTTCTCCAGATCTTTCAGGTTTTGGGGCTGTCACTGGTCAACATTGAGTTTCAGCTCTCTCCAAAGATTTTCTATTGGGTTCAGGTCTGGATACTGGCTAGGCCACTCCAGGACCTTGAAATGATTCTTAGGCTATGTGCCCACGTTGCGTTTTTTCATGCGTTTCTGCAGCATTTTGAACTGCACCTTTTTAGTGCCAAAATGCATGTGTTTTGATTTCCCAGCAAAGTCTATGTGAAACAGGGATTTCTTGTGCCCACCATGCAGTTAAAAACGCTGTTTGATTTGCATAAATTTGGGTAAAAAACTCAGCATTTAAAGAAGCAACATGTAATTGTTTTTGCCATTTGAGGTGCGTTTTGCTAACATTGAAGTTAGTGAGAAATGTCAGAAACCAAGAAACATCAAAATTCCTGCGTTTTACCAGCGTTTTAGGTGCAGAAAACATGTGTTTTGGACTACCTAAACGCATGCTTTTTGCACATCAAAATAATGATTTCATATGTCCCTTTACACACACACATAGTCCGACAATTAAAACATAGAAAAATATCTATTTATTGCTATTTTTGTGATAAATATCATATTACCGCTAAGATTTTAATAAATATATCTTTCCATTATTTATCTACAAAATATTGATTTGATTCTTTTTTTTCCCTTTTTTCATTTTGTTTGACTATTTAAACTTTATTTAGCAGTATCTTTATGTTAAAACGCATCTGTCAAAACGCAATGGAAAAGCAGGTAAAAAGCGCTAAAAACGCATGAAAAACGCGGTACATACGCATGCGTTTTTAGCGCTATTTTGTGGTCAAAAGCAACTTTGGCTAAATCAATTACTGCAAGGGGATGCGTTTAGAAATGCAAGGACCTCAACGCTACGTGGGCACATAGCCTGACGGAGCAACAGCTTAGTTGGCCTGGTTTTGTGTTTCGGGTCATTGTCATCTTCCATGCTCTTACTGAGGGAAGGAGGTTTTCGGCCATAACCTTGCAATACATGACCCCATCCATCTTACCTTCAATACGGTGCAGTCATCCTGTCTAAAGATGAGCGAACCTTTGGAATATCGGTTTACTGGCAGTAAAGAAACTGAATCTCCACGTGTCCGAACTTGACCCGAGAAGATTCGTAATCACTGATTGGCTGTTTGAGTCTCCACTCACATACAGCCAGCCATAAGCAGTATACTTCCAAGGGAGAGTGGGCGGGCTTTTTCAATTTTTTTTTTGTTACACACCACATGTGATCACGCTGTTGTTACTCTAAGTGTGCACTGTTTAAACACTGCAAGGCTGAGCACCAAGCGTACCTGAGCACAGAGTTACTCATGCGAGTTAAGTTTGCACGTAAATCATCCGAATGCCAAACCCTGTTTTTTAAGTTGGTCTTCGGTTCACTCATCACTACTAGTGTCCCCTTTGCAGAAAAACACCATCAAAGTTTGATGTTTTCACCCCCATGCTTTATGGTTGGGATGGTGTTCTTGAGGTTGTACTCATGTTTCTTCTGCCTCCAAAAACGGGGTGTAGAGTTGATACTAAAAAGTTCTATTTTGGTTTCATCTGACCACATGACCTTCTCTCATGCCTCCTCTGGATCATCTAGCTGGTCATTGGCGAAATTCAAATGGGCCTGGACATGTGCTGGTGTGAGCAGGGGACCTTGAGTGGCCTGCAGGATTTGAATTTACGACAGTATAGTGTGTTACTAACTGTGATCTTTGAGACTGTGGTCCCAGCTCTATTGAGGTCATTGACCAGGTCCTCTTGTGTAGTTCTGGGCAGCTGATTTCTGACCTTTCACAAAATAATCCTTACATCACATGGCGAGATCTTGCGTGAAACCCCAGACCGAGTAAGACTGGCAGTCATCTTGTGTTTCTTCCAATTTCTAATAATTGTACCAACAGTTATTGCCTTCTCACCAAGCTGCTTGCCTATTGTCCAGTAGCTCAACCCAGCTTGTGCAGGTCTACAATTTTGCCGTAGTGTCCTTAAAGAGCTCTTTGGTTTTGGCCATGGTGGAGAGGTTGGAGTGTAATTGATTGATTGTATGGGCAGGTGTCTTTTATACAGGTAACAGGTAATGAGTGCAAAGTAGAAGGGCTTCTTAAAGAAAAAAATAACAAAAATAACATGTCTATGAGAGCCACAATTCTTGCTGGTTTGTAGGTGATCAAATACTTATTACATCCAATACAAAGCAACTTAATTATTTAAAAATCATACATTAGTATTTTATGATTTTTGGGGGGGGGATTCTTTCTGTCACAGTTGAAGCGTACTGTACCTACGATAAAAATTACAGATCTCTCCATTTTTTGTAGATCGGAAAACTTGCAAAATCGGCAGTGTATTAAATACTTATTTTCACTGTAAATAGGCCTTAAAGGGAATTTTTCACGAGGTTTTTGCTACCTAATCTGAGAGCAGCATATTTTAGGGACAGAGACCCTGATTTCAGGGTTGTGTCAGTTACTGGTCTGCTTAGTGAAATTTTTATAACTGTTTTATCAGCAGGAGATTATCACTAGAGGACTACTTACCCTGCTACAATGTAGTCCAGCCATGCTCCCACCACTGATTGGCAGCTTTCTGCTTATGCACTGTGTACACAGGAAGCTTCCAATCAGGTATTGGTATTTTTAATCCAAACAGGCAGAAAGCAGTCCATTGAGGATAGTACTATATCGCTGGAATCAGAGTCTCTGTCCATACTTCATGCTGCTCTCAGATGGAGTAGTAAAAACCTGTAGACAGATTCCACATAACACAAATGTGTTCTTATGGAATGGTCGGATAGTTAGATGACCAGTCATTCTTTGATTGTAAAAATAAGCACCTCAGACCACATTGGACAAGATAGTCTTTTTCAGCGATAATGTAGCCATTTTTTACTGATCAGTGCTTTGTAAGATAACAATCATTCACTGGTAGGCCGTCATTCGAAACAATCATTTATTTCACTGAGATAGCTCATGATTAATCATTATCTGCCATTTCAGTTTACCTTTATCTTATCTGTATGGGGGACATTAGTCTAAAGGTACCGTCACACTAAGCAACTTACCAGCGATCCCAACAACGATAGGGATCGCTGGTAAGTTGCTAGGAGGTTGCTGGTGAGATGTCACACTAGCGACGCTCCAGCGATCCCACCAGCAACCTGACCTGGCAGGGATCGCTGGAGCGTCGCTACACGAGTTGCTGGTGAGCTCACCAGCAACCAGTGACCAGCCCCCAGCGCCGCGTGGAAGATGCTGCGCTTGGTAACTAAGGTAAATATCGGGTAACCAACCCGATATTTACCTTGGTTACCAGCGCACGGAGCTACACGTGCAGAGAGCAGGGAGCAGTGCACAATGCTTAGCGCTGGCTCCCTGCTCTCCTAGTTACAGCACACAACGGGTTAATTAACCCGATGTGTCCTGCAGCTACATGTGTACAGAGCAGGAGCCGGCACTGACAGTGAGAGCGGAGGAGGCTGGTAACAAAGGTAAATATCGGGTAACCAAGGACAGGGCTTCTTGGTTACCCGATGTTTACTGTGGTTACCAGCCTCCGCAGAAGCCGGCTCCTGCTGCCTGCACATTTAGTTGTTGCTGTCTCGCTGTCACACACAGCGATCTGTGCTTCACAGCGGGACAGCAACAACTAAAAAATGGCCCAGGACATTCAGCAACAACCAACGACCTCACAGCAGGGGCCAGGTTGTTGCTGGATGTCACACACAGCAACATCGCTAGCAACGTCACAAAAGTTGTTCGTTAGCAGCGATGTTGCTAGCGATGTTGCTTAGTGTGACGGGGCCTTTAGGGTACCGTCACACTTTAGCGACGCTCCAGCGATCCCACCAGCGATCTGACCTGGTCAGGATCGCTGGTGCCCGCTACATGGTCGCTGGTGAGCTGTCAATCAGGCAGATCTCACCAGCGACCAGTGACCAGCCCCCAGCCAGCAGCGACACGTGGAAGCGACACTGCACTTGGTAACTAAGGTAAATATCGGGTAACCAAGGGCTTGGTTACCCGATATTTACCTTTGTTACCAGCGCACGCCGCTTAGCGCTGGCTCCCTGCACTCCTAGCCACAGTACACATCGGGTTAATAAGCAAACCGCTGTGCTTATTTACCTGATCTGTACTCTAGCTACATGTGCAGGGAGCAGGGAGCCGCCAGTGGAAGCCTGAGAGCGGCGGTGCTAGTAACTAATGTAAATATCGGGTAACCAAGAAAGGGCTTCCCTTGGTTACCCGATATTTACCTTAGTTACAGCTTACCGCAGGCTGCCAAAAGCTGTCTCCCTGCTCCCTGCACATTTAGATCGTTGCTCTCTCGCTGTCACACACAGCGATGTGTGCTTCACAGCGGGAGAGCAACGTCAAAAAAATTAACCAGCACTGTGTGTAATGAGCAGCGATCTCACAGCAGGGGCCAGATCGCTGCTCAGTGTCACACAGAGCGAGATTGCTAATGAGGTCACTGCTGCGTCACAAAAACCGACTCAGCAGCGATCTCGATAGCGATCTCGCTGTGTGAAGCACCCCTAATGGCACAACAGCTTTTTACCATTACAAGTTATACCTATTTCCTGAAATTTGTTATACTTACCTCCGATGCCAGCGCCGTTCCTGCAATGTTGGCACTGACACCGCTGGAATCAGTGTTACGTGATGTGATCCTCGTGGCCAATCACTCTCCCCTGCTTGGGGCAAATTACTTACACCCTGAGAAAGTGACCGCTGCTGCTCTCCCACCACCTCCAGATATATGTGATATGTCCGAAAGCAAGGAGAATGAAGCAGCTGCTGATTGGCAATCGCATAGGACTGTTACGCAAACCTGGGAGTAACAGTGCCGACACCGCTAGAACTGTGCCGCCACTGGAGAGGAGTATAAAGGCCGCTTTACACGCAACGACATTGCTAACAAGATATCGTTGGGGTCACGGAATTCGTGACTCACATCCGGCCTCGTTAGCGACGTTGTTGCGTGTGACCCCTACGAGCGACCGCTAACGATCACAAATACTCACCAAATCGTTGATCGTTGACACGTTGTTCATTTTCCAAATGTCGTTGAACTTGTGGGACGCACGTTGCTCGTCGTTCCTGAGGCAGCACACATCGCTACATGTGACACCCCGGGAACGACGAACAACAGCGTTCCTGCGTCCTCCAGCAATGAGGTGGGAGTGACATGAATGCGACTTCTCTCCGCCCCTCCGCTTTTATTGGTGGCCCGCTGCTTGACGTCCCCTTAAAAAAGAGGTTGTTCGCCGCCCACAGCGACATCGCTAGGAAAGTAAGTACGTGTGACGCGTCATAGCGATATTGTTCGCTACGGGCAGCGATTTGCCCGTGACGCACAAACGACGGGGGTGGGTGCGATTGCTAGCCGTGTAAAGCGCCCTTGAGGCCCCATGCGAACGCTGAAAGTTTTGAGCATTTTTGGTGCAGTTTGTCAATACAAACTACATGCTTTTCCTTCCCCAGCAAAGTCTATGAGATTTCGGATTTGCTGTGTGCACGTTGTTTTTTTGGGGGGGCTGCATTTTTGTGGTGACCACAAAAATGCAGCATGTCAATTCTTTGGTTGTGTATCCTCGCTGCGTTTTTGCTGCATTTTTTTTATGCAGATTTTCATCAATATTGCAAGGAAAAATGCATCCCAGCAAGGTCTATGAGAATCCTGACTTGTGCACATGTTGCAGATTTTTCTCCTTGGAGATATTGTTGCAGAAAAAATCTGCAGCATTTCAATTTTTTCAGCATTTTTTTTCCTGCGCATATAATCTACTGCAGTGCTTGATTACTGCAATGGATTATATATCTGTCAGTGTTGCACTGGCAGCTCTGACACTTTTCCTCACACACCGTGCAACCGGCATGGTCTGTGAGGCTCTCTATTGTACGCTGCGGTAAAATCTGCACACAAATCTGCTACGTGGGCACATACCCTTTTAACTTTTTACCTGTGTTTTTAATTCATTGGTGATAAAAAACGCGTCAAAAACATATCAAAAGCGCAAGCGTTTTTATGAGGTTTTATTGCTAAAAGATGTGTTGTTTTTGGCTACAGGGTGTATTTTTGTGGTTATGACAAAACTGCAATGTTTGGACATATCCACAGGGTGTATTTTTGTGATAAGTGGGAAACTGATTGAGAAGGGGTTGTCCGAGTAGTGGACAACCCCTTTAAGTATAAAAAGCTGACCTATGCATAGATGTAACCTTTCAATAATGGTACTGCACAGACTAAATGAATGCATCATCCACCTATTATATACATGATTCTATGTGTGTGTGTTTAAAAACGCTACATGTTGTGTGCATATTGCTTCTCATTGTCTCTCCGGGAGGACAATGCACAGCAGGAGACTCAGAATACTGTGAAAAGAAGGGTGTGTTTGTAAGGTGTGGACAGGAGGATGCAGCTCAATGAAAGTGTAATGATAATGATAGAAGAGCTGAAATGCAATAAAATTCTCTATAGCTAGGCTAAATGTGCAGACTGTTTCAGTAAGCTAGTTTTTCTGGTAGCAAAAGATTTCAAAAAGCAAAATTTGTAGACAAATAAATTTGATAAATATGTGAATCCATCTACGGTACAGCTGAGACGAGTGCTGAAAGTCCTGTTTCCTTACATTCAATGCTCAACTGTATGAGGAATGTGTACTTGTTCAGTGCATCCGTCCTGTTTGTCTAAAACCATATCACTAAAGCCTCATCTAATACAAACTCTCACTACTCAGTTAAGTTTTACTACCAAAGACATTTATTAGGATATATGCACACAATCCGTAGACACTGCGTCCTGCACGCCATCTCATCCCTCTTGCGGAGACGTGACTGTTATCCGCAGAACGCAGTGGTCCACGTCAACAAACGGGGTTTGTTGTGTTCTCCCGCTGAGAACACTGAAGTCACCGCAAGCATAATTATTTTCATAAATTGAAATGTTGTGGCTTGGGAAGCCACACTACTTGTCTGTTCACGCTGCGGGGAAAAAAAGCACACTGTGCTTATACTGCTTATAAATCCCATCCACTGTGCTTGTACTGTACAATGCAGTGTTTTGGACGCAGCGAAAACACACTACATCCAAAACACTGCAAACACTGATCATGGGCTAGAACCCTTAAGGCACAGGATAAGACATACAGTGCCTTGCGAAAGTATGCGCCCCCCCCCTTGAATTTTTCAATCGTTTCCCACATTTCAGGCTTTAAACATAAATAAAAAAAATTAAATTTTTATGGTGAAGAATCAACAACAAGTGGGACACAATTGTGAAGTTGAACGAAATTTATTGCTTATTTTAAATTTTTGTAAAAAATAAAATACTGAAAATTGGGGCGTGCAATATTATTCTGCACCTTTAAGTTAATACTTTGTAGCGCCACCTTTTGCTGCGATTACAGCTGCAGTCGCTTGGGGTATGTCACTATCAGTTTTGCACATCGAGAGACTGAAATTCTTGCCTATTCTTCCTTTGTAAACCGCTTGAGCTGAGTGAGGTTGGATGGAGAGCGTTTGTGAGCAGCAGTTTTCAGCTCTTTCCACAGATTCTCGATTGGTTTCAGGTCTGGACTTTGACTTGGCCATTCTAACACCTGGATACGTTTATTTGTGAACCATTCCATTGTAGATTTTGCTTTATGTTTGGGATCATTGTCTTGTTGAAACACAAATCTCTGTCCCAGTCTCAGGTCTTTTGCAGACTCCAACAGGTTTTCTTCAAGAATGGTCCTGTATTTGGCTCCATCCATCTTCCCATCAATTTTAACCATCTTCCCTGTCCCTGCTGAAGAAACGCAGGCCCAAACCATGATGCTGCCACCACCATGTTTGACAGTGAGGATGGTGTGTTCAGGGTGATGAGCTGTGTTGCTTTTACGCCAAACATATCGTTTGGCATTGTGCCCAAAAATTTTAATTTTGGTTTCATCTGACCAGAGCACCTTCTTCCACATGTTTGGTGTGTCTCCTAGATGGCTTGTGGCAAACTTTAAACAACACTTTTTATGGATATCTTTGAGAAATGGTTTTCTTGCCACTCTTCCATAAAGGCCAGATTTGTGCAGTGTATGACTGATAGTTATCCTATGGACAGACTCTCCTACCTCTGCAGTTCATCCAGAGTGATCATGGACCTCTTGGCTGCTTCTCTGATCAGTCTTCTCCTTGTTTGAGATGAAAGTTTGGATAGACGGCCGGGTCTTGATAGATTTGCAGTGTTATGATACTTCTTCCATTTCAATATGATCACTTGCACAGTGCTTCTTGGGATGTTTGAAGTTTTAGAAATCTTTTTGCAACCAAATCCAGCTTTAAACTTCTCCAACACAGTATCACGGACCTGCCTGTTGTGTTCCTTGGTCTTCATGATGCTATCTGCGCTTTAAACAGAACACTGAGACTATCACAGAGCAGGTGCATTTATACGGAGACTTGATTACACACAGGTGGCTTATATTTATCATCATCAGTAATTTAGGACAACATTGGATCATTCAGAGATCCTCAATAAACTTCTGGAGTGAGTTTGCTGCACTGAACGTAAAGGGGCCGTATAATATTGCATACTCCAATTTCAGTTTTTTACAAAAATTTAAAATAAGCAATAAATATCGTTCAACTTCACAATTGTGTCCCACTTGTTGTTGATTCTTCACCATAAAATTTTTATCTTTATGTTTGAAGCCTGAAATATGGGAAAAGGTTGAAAAATTCAAGGGGGCCGAATACTTTCGCAAGACATTGTAAGTACCTGATAGCTCAGTGTCTCATCTCTGGGGTTCCCACTTATTGAGAGAATAGGGGTCCTAGATTCTATTGAGCAAATATAGTTTCCAGTGTATGTAAAGCGGCCGTAAGGGTACACGCCCACGATCAGTGTTCACAGCATTTGGACGCAGCATGGTTGAGCTGCATCCAAAAAGCTGAGTTGTACAGTACAAGCACAGTGGATGGAATTTCTAGAAATCCCATGCCCATTGTGCTTGTTTTTCCCACAGCAAACACTGACCTGCGGCGCGACTTTCCAAGCTGCAGCATGTCAATTGTTTGCTGCAGTCACAAGTGTCCCCCATAGGGAGAACACAAGCGCAAGACCGCAGCACACCGAACCCTGATCGTGGGCACGAGCAGCTGTGGTCTCCTGCGGAGGAGTCTCATGGCCCCACAGGTCAGGACCCTCCGTGTCCAGGATGCAGCGGGTCCTGACCATGTGCACGTACCCTTAACTGTACGGTCTGAAAACCTTTCAGATTCCTGCAATCATAAACTTTACTTTGCACATTTTTAAAACAAAACTGTTCTTTAATTCCATAATACCTATAATTAAAGAAATAGACTTTATTCTCTATCCCTCTAAATACTAAATACCAACAGTAATGGTGGATATGCTTTTTGCCTGCTCCTATATAAATTGGAACATTTTAATTGCAGGACAGAGATCAAGCTTTCCAAATGAGAACAGATCTGAGCTCTTCCAAACATTTAGTTTTGTCTGTTACTAACCTGCACAGACGTAGGTTATAAACCCTATACAAGCACATACACGTTCGTTTCCCTTCTATACAAGCACATTAATGTGATTGAATTAAAATGAATGAAACTGTGTAGTTTTTCCCTTCTTTGAAAGACTTGTGGATTTTTTTTTGCACCAGTAACAGAAATGACTTGCATAAAGCCAACTCCCTGTTTGTGTCTGTGGACATGAGTGAGCAGGAAATGTGCTGGGTTTCAGTTTACACAATTGTAAGTCAATGAAAAGAGTAACACAAGCCTGGGGGGAGGAGTAAGGAACAAAGAAACAGGAAAAGCAGCTGTGAGCTCCACATTGGAGACATTCCCAGAGTTTGCAAACATCTTCACTAAAGTCGGGGCCAGATATTATAAAATGAAATCTTAATCTAATACAAGAGTAAACTATTACTGGAAGGAGACACGGAACAAGAGCTCATGTAGGGAGAGGATGTGTAAATAAGGATATGCTCCGTCTCATGTCCCACTTTCCGTTCTTTTACTAACACCCCTTGAGGCAGCGTTCATAATACTAATATTACAATACTATTCCATATATCGGACAAGGTTGGAGCATTGTGCCCCTTGCCTAGGTCACGGCAGGCTCCACTGCAATCAGTGTATGACCATATGGAATGCACAGGACAATACGCACTGGTCACATGGCAATCCTCATTGCTGGACAGGATTGCCCCGCACTGCAGAAATGTAGAACGTGTGCAACTAGATATTGGAAATATTGCTGTATATACAGCCATGATTCGTCCTGCCAGCTGAGTCCAACCAATGGCTTTTATTGATAATAGAGATATGGTTGAAACTAATCTAAAATGTTGTGACTTCGAAAAGCACAAGCTGCTGATTATAAGGCCCAGTGCCCACACTGCGCACTTTGACGCGGATTTTGAAGCAGATTTTCAGAAATCTGCAGCAAAATCTGCATGTCCATTGTGAAGCCAGCAAAGTGGAATTCAGAAGTGCTGTGCCCACGTTGAGTATTTTTCCCTTGCGTATTTGGTTCAGATTTTTTTTTCTGCACCAAATACACAAGGGAAAAATAAGCAACGTGGGCACAGCACTTCTGAATTCTCCTAGACTTTGCTGGCTTGACAATGGACATGCAGATTTTGCTGCAGATTTCTGAAAATAGGCGTCAAAACACCACAGCGTGGGCACTGGGCCTAAGGCCATGTGCTCACAGGAGAAAGTACCTGCGGACTTTTCTGCAAGTATTTCCGCAGGTTCAAGCAGCAACTCCCCGGAATCCGCAGCTATCCATTGATTCGGTATTTCTGCGGAATTGTTGCAGTAAACCTGCGGAAACAGTGCGGATGTCATGCGGAATTCCTGTGGATTTCCTGCCCTGTATCTCCATAGTGGAAAGGCAGGAATTCCGCATGAATAATTTATCAATTACATGCAGCCGCGAAAATCGCAGCATTGATACAGCACTCCCCATGTCCCATAGGATAACATAGGGAGTGTCTGTACTTGCGTTAACCCACGGATTTATCTGGAAAATCTGTAGGTTTTCTGCAGCAAAATCCACAGGTACTTTCTCCCGTGGGCACATGGCCTTACAGGAATCTTTTTCTCTCATCAGCATCGTAATAAATTAACTGAAAACCTCCTACTCCTGTTAATAAACATTCACAACTTATAAAAGTATAATGACATTTGAAGTAAGATATGATGAATAGCAGCATATAAAAGACCAGCGATATTAGATGTCCACTGGAAGTCACAGTACAGAGATTCTTATTGTAGCACTGTGAATGGGAAACTGCCAAATGCCTTGAATAATACCCATGGGGGAGGTTCAAATGCAATAATACCCTCCATACCCCATAATCCTCATCATGCAAGTGCAGAAAGCTAAAACAGAGTCCCATATGGCTTTGTACTCAAAGCCGTATCGGCCACCATGTTCTGCCATGCAATGAAGCACTGGGTGATAGCCTCCCTAGAAGGGAGATGTTGAGGAGTCAGTCCAGGTAGAGGGATCATTAGGTAGGGACCCAGCACACAAGATACGCCTTGATGCTGGTGACTCGCCCACCCCAGGGCTATGGGACACCCGGTGCCGGGCCGGACTAGTCTGGGGGTAGTCAATGGTGGCGGGGCCCGACTCCGTGACCCTGGCGGGGTCAACTAATATGGCAGTGGTGGGGATGGTAATATATCATAAAGTTTGTAGGTTATTCGTGATGCCACCTGTGGAATGCGGCTATGGAGCCGCCGCTGCTGGATGGGACCTCCGGGGTTGATGGATTAGCAGCTGGGATGGTTCTGCTCCCCACAGGTGGAGCGGTACTCCGGGGCAACCATTGGTGCCTATTAAAGTCTATGGTGGTGTTGTAGATGGTGCAGTGCAGGCGAAATAATGGAGGCAACACCAAGGGGTGCAGTTTCAAGGTTTTACTCATTGATTCGTGTCTGTCGCGACCTGGTCGCCCACTGGTGCGCAGGGATCCCCTGTCAGGGACCTCCGCCGATCCTGGGTAGTTCTGGGAGTAAATGCCGGTGCACCCTTTTGTTGTGTCTCTTCCCTCAGCTGTCTTCAAAGCCTTGACTTTTCTGGATAAACCTGTCTTGGCCTCCACTATAGGTTCTGGACAAGAAGGCTTGCCTGGATGGAACTTTGCCCTCTTCCCAGAGGTTCTACAGTGGGATGTGGCCCTGGGCGCTTGGAACCACCCTGGGCCTCGGTGTTCACCTTTGGAAATGACTTCTCTTCCTCCAGTTTCTAGGGACCGTTCCCTGTATGCAGCCTGATCCCTCCACCCGATGACTTAGTGGAACAGGCCACAAGCTTGAAAGCCTTGCAGTGGCCCTGGAATCCTTTCTGTAGTTCTCTGCTGTGGTGTCACCTGTGCCTAGCTGAGCCCCAGGGTCTCTACTACCGTGTTTCCCCGAAAGTAGGACCCCCCCGAAAGTAAGGCAGGGTGGGGGTTTCGGGGGGGTCCGCCAATGTAGGGCACCCCCCGATTGTAAGGCAGGGTAGCGGGGGGCCGGGGAATGTAAGGCCGCCTATGGGTGGTGGTCGCGGCGTAATGTAAGGCCACATATGGGTGGGGGTCCCTGGGGAAAGTACAGGAACTTACCGCTGCCGCTGTTCCCTCGCTCCATCCAGGCCTTCTCCAGTCTCGTGCCACCCGTGGTCCGCCTCCGGTGAATGGCCCCCGCAAGGCTCCCTGCTGGCCATCAGCTCGAGCTGTGATTGGCCAGTCAGCCGGCTCGCAGCTGATTGGCCCTCAGGTCGAGCTGCGATTGGCCAGTCAGCCGGCTCGCAGCTGATTGGCCCTCAGCTCGAGCTGCGATTGGCCAGTCAGCCGGCTCGCAGCTGATTGGCCCTCAGCTCGAGCTGCGATTGGCCAGTCAGCCGGCTTGCAGCTGATTGGCCGAAATCAGCCGCGACGTCACCGCCTGCAGGCTCGCTCCGATTTCGGTAAGTTCCGAAACTCTGTGTGTGTGTGTGTGTGTGTGTGTGTGTGTGTGTGTACGGTATGTGTATGGGTGCCGTATGGGGCTGTATGTGTCAGTGTGTGTGTGTGTGTGTGTACGGTACCGGTACGATATGTGTGTGGGTGCCGTGTGGGGCTGTACCGGTACCGTATGTGTCAGTGTGTGTGGTGGCAGAGTGGGGGGCAGAACCACTGTATGGGGAGGCTGCAGGGGGGAGGATGGGGTGGATGCCGGATCTCAAACAATGGGGAAGCTGCAGGGGGGAGGAAGGGGTGGATGCCGGATCTCAAATAATGGGGAGGCTGCAGGGGGGAGGAAGGGGTGGATGCCGGATCTCAAACAATGGGGAGGCTGCAGGGGGGAGGAAGGGGTGGATGCCGGATCTCAAACAATGGGGAGGCTGCAGGGGGGAGGATTGTCATTTTTTTTCCAATGTAAGGCCTCCCCCGAAAGTAAGGCAGGGTGGGACTTTTGGGGGTAAAATTAATGTAAGACAGGGCCTTACTTTCGGGGAAACACGGTAGGAAGCTTCACTTTCTCTTGCTGTTCTGAGGTTTCAACCTCTCTCTCTCTCTGTTTCACTCCTCACGTCTCACTCTCCCTTCTCAACTAACTAAACATGACCTTCCTGTCTCTGCTCTACTCTCTTCTGGCTCCTCCCACCTTCCCAGTTGCCAGACCCCACCCTATGGGAGAAGGGATGGGTCTTACGGCCCCCCCAGCATGCAGCATGGGGGGTAGCTGCCACTATCCCCAGTCCCTGTGTGTGCCTAACAATGGGTGTAGTGTGATTTTGCCTGTGAACCGGCGTTTACTCCTTTCCTTACCCAGAATGGGACATCACACCTCTGGCTGAGATGCAATGTCTCTGTGGCGACGGAAGCCTCAGGGGCGCCACACTGGCTGCTGGGCTCACATAAAGCTTGCCTTTTTTATATGCTGTGTCTCGCTTTTAAATGTATTTCCTTAGCAGTAATGCATGTCCAAGTTCCTGTATTCAATGTCTGTATATCTTAGTGTCTCAGAGTGCAGCTGTTTGTTAGTTTCTTTCATGGTCAGTATGCACCTGTTCACATTTGTCTGGTAGGAAGTGCCATAAAATTTCTTATTTTGGATTATGGGGCCATGCCTTCTGACTGAGCACTCCTTCTGATCAGCTTAAGGCAATTTTTAATTTTCTATTAGCAGGTTCCTGATCGCCCATAAAATTGTAGGCTGTTCAGTCCAGGTAGAGGCATCAATAGGTAGAGACCCAGCATATGAGATTCGCCTTCACACTGGCTACTGAGTTTCCATAAAACTGTCCCTTTTTTATACACTGTCTCAATTTTTACATTTATTTCCTTAGCAGTAATGCATGTTCAAGTTCCTGTATTCAATGTCTGTATACCTTAGCGTTTCAGGGAACAGCTGTTTGTTAGTTTCTTTCATGTTCAGTATGCACCTGTTCACACTTGTCTGTGAAGAAGTGACCTCAGTTTTCTTATTTTGGGCAGTCTGCAAAAATGTGAAATTGTGATCAGATTCCTCAAGAATTGGCAGAACATGAAAACTAAAGGCTGCTTTACATGGTACGACCGATTGTGCGATTTGACAATCGATCGTACCCGCCCCGTCCTTTTTGCGTCACGGGCAAATCGCTGCCCGTGTCGCACAAAGTCAGTAACCCCGTCACACATACTTACCTCTCGTGCGACCACGCTGTGGGCGGCGAACGTCCACTTCTTGGAGTGGGAGGGACGTTCGGCGTCACAGCGACGTCACACGGCCGCCGGCCAATAGAAGCGGAGGGGCGGAGATAAGCAGGATGTAAACATCCCGCCAACTCCTTCCTTCCACATAGAGCCGGCGGCGGCCGCGGGAGGCAGGTGAGCTGCTCATCGTTCCCGTGGTGTCACACGGAGCGGCGTGTGCTACCACGGAAACGATGATCAACTAAATTAAACGATATTATGGAACCTAGCGAGCAGTACACGACTCACGATTTGTGAGCGATACTGCGTCGCTAGGAGGTGTCACACAGGCCGGCATCGCCATCGCACGATAGATTGTCTGGTGTAAAGCAGCCTTTATATCTTAATATTTTAGCCATCCTAACACAACTTGTGGATGTGAGACAGACGAGCTCAACTTAGCACATCTACATCACAACTACTGACAGTGAATGTCCTCGTGTTGAGACTGTGACTTTTCTCAACTTCTGCGCAATCACATTTACTATATACAGTATATGTGTATTAAATGTTCCTAAACAATTGTACCCAAGCCCCCTGCCACTAGTCTGGTGCATTCCCACCAATTGCGGACCACAGAAATGACATCACAGTGAAATAATAAGGGTTTGTGCAGACTATTCAGCCATCCATTTTTCTTTCATTTGTAAAGGATCTGTTGGATCCGTTTCAAAGGGAAGATAAATAGCAATCTGTTAAAGGATCCGTTTTCCATAGATTCCAATGTTATAAAACAGATCCTGCAAAAATCAATTTTTTTTTAAAATGAACAAAAAGCTATGTCTGCACAACTTTATTGCCAACTGATTGCTTCCGGATCCGATCTAACGGATGATTACTGGACATGTGAACTTAGCCTAAAGTTAGCTATACACATTAGATGGCTGTTGGCCCAACGATGCTTTGGCTAATTGTTTGCCCGACATCTTAGCTGACTCTCCTATACACAGGAATGCTCACTTGACTGATAGCTCCACCTCCAGAGATTCTTTTAAATAAAAGGGGCTTTACCAGTGTAATAGCCGCTCTCGGCTCTCCCTGCAGAGCTGTGTGTGAATATAAGGCTGCTTTCACACTACGTTTTTTTAACATGCGTCATGAACGTTTTTTTAACGCAAAAACGGATCCAGTGCATATGCGTTTTCATTTCAATGCATTTGCAATGGAGTCGCATCAACATGCGTTCACACGCGTTTGCGTGCGTTATAGTGAGGATGCAGCGACTTGCAGTTTTTTAACTTTTTTCAAAAACGCTACTTGTAGCATTTTTGAGCTGCGTCCAAATACTGCTTTTCACTGGATCCTGACTATACTGCACGCAAACGCATGTGAACGCTGGCATGCTGATAGACAGGATCCTGCTTGCTCTACTGAGCATGCCTAGAAACCAGCCTGGCGTGATTAGTCTCTCTCTATCCCTCCCACTCTCCCCTCCCTCTCTCCCCCTCCCTCTCTCCCCCACCTGAGAGCGGCGTACGCTCGTAATCAAGGTGAATATCGGGAAACCAAGCAAAGCGCTTTGCTTAGTTACCCAATGTTTACCTTGGTTACGTGTGCAGGGAGCAGGCAGCCCGACTTCTAGCAGCTTTGGACGCTCGTAACCAAGGTAAATATCAAGTATCCAAGCAAATCACTTCGCTTAGTTACCCGATGTTTACCTTGGTTACCAGCGTCTGCAGCAGTCAGATGCCGGCTCCCACTCTATCACGTTCAGTTCCCCTCACTCCCGATCACATGACTTCAATGCCTGCCCATAAACTTCAAGTGGCAGGATCCTGCAAAATAACACATGCGTTTGCATGCGTTTTTCTTTGTAAAAGCAGGATCCACTTTTACAGCAAAAAAACGTTCATGACGCATGTTAAAAAACGTAGTGTGAAAGCAGCCTAACTGACATCTGTAGGTTTCTCTCAGCTTTCAGTGCACAGACAGATAGTGTTGCAATATTGTTGCAATAAAGCAGAGCTCAGTGAGCTTCAAAAACGTGTTTGCAAGAAGTCACATTTCATGTCTCCTGTTCTGTGTCAGTTACTTGTCTCACACTGGTAACGCCCCTTTCATTTAAAATAATCTCTGAGGCGGAGTTATCATCCAGGCAGCATCTGCCCCATAGCCTGGAAAAGCTCATTTATAAAAAGTGATAAAAGATTATTTTTCCCAACAAGGCATCTGATATGAGACAGACAGGTAGGACTTTTTTCAGCATTCTATAGAATCTATATATATAATTGCCTTATTCTGTCTGTCTGTCTGTCTGTCTGTCTGTCATGCTCCGAAATTGTGTCCTTACGGTGACACAAAGCTGATTGGCCGCTGGGCTCGCCATGGCCCCGCCCCCCCACACGGATTGGCCTCTCTCCACGGCTCTCTGCAGGCCCCGCCCCCCTCACGCAATGCACGCTCGCTCTGGCCCAACTGACACGGAGCCGCGACTCCCAGGTGAGTACACACACACGCATCAGATCACACTCACTCTCACACTCACTCTCACACACACCTCCCACATCACAACATGCTGGGATATCACTTGCTTCTACACCGGCTCCGTCAGGATCCCGGCAGCGCCAGACATAACCTTGCGATGCTGGGATCTTGACGGAGGCCGTGAAAGCTGGTAACCGTTATAAACATCGGGTAACTAAGGTCCCTTAGTTACCCGATGTGTATCATAGTTACCAGTGTACACCGGCTCACACTCACACACACATCACACACACATCACATCGCATCCACACATCAAGGTCCTGCAGCGGCGGAAAATACAGACACATAACAGCACACACACATAACAGCACACACATACACACAAATCAGATCACACTCACACACAGGGCCGGATTAAGGTTGGTGGGGGCCCCTGGGCAGAAAATCTGGTGGGGGCCCCATAAACGTTAACATTTTTAGCCATAACAGTAGAGCACGAACTGTAGCATTTAGATATAAATCCAATAAACATGTATCTTAAGGCCCCGTCACACTAAGCAACATCGCTAGCAACATCGCTAGCAACATCGCTGCTAACGAACAACTTTTGTGACGTTGCTAGCGATGTTGCTGTGTGTGACATCCAGCAACAACCTGGCCCCTGCTGTGAGGTCGTTGGTTGTTGCTGAATGTCCTGGGCCATTTTTTAGTTGTTGCTGTCCCGCTGTGAAGCACAGATCGCTGTGTGTGACAGCGAGACAGCAACAACTAAATGTGCAGGCAGCAGGAGCCGGCTTCTGCGGAGGCTGGTAACCAATGTAAACATCGGGTAACCAAGAAGCCCTGTCCTTGGTTACCCGATATTTACCTTTGATACCAGCCTCCGCTGCTCGGCTCCTGCTCTGTGCACATGTAGCTGCAGCACACATCGGGTTAATTAACCCGATGTGTGCTGTAACTAGGAGAGCAAGGAGCCAGCGCTAAGCATTGTGCGCTGCTCCCTGCTCTGTGCACATGTAGCTGCAGCACACATCGGGTAATTAACCCGATGTGTGCTGTAACTAGGAGAGCAAGGAGCCAGCGCTAAGCATTGTGCGCTGCTCCCTGCTCTGTGCACATTTAGCTGCAGCACACATCGGGTAATTAACCCGATGTGTGCTGTAACTAGGAGAGCAGGGAGCCAGCGCTCAGTGTGCGCTGCTTCCTGCTCTCTGCACGTGTAGCTGCGTGCGCTGGTAACCAAGGTAAATATCGGGTTAGTTACCCGATATTTACCTTAGTTACCAAGCGCAGCATCTTCCACGCGGCGCTGGGGGCTGGGGGCTGGTCACTGGTGAGCTCACCAGCAACTTGTGTAGCGACGCTCCAGCGATCCCTGCCAGGTCAGGTTGCTGGTGGGATCGCTGGAGCGTCGCAGTGTGACATCTCACCAGCAACCTCCTAGCAACTTACCAGCGATCCCCATCGTTGTTGGGATCGCTGGTAAGTTGCTTAGTGTGACTGGACCTTTACCCTGATCTGCCATATTCAGATTTACAGGACTACAATACAGATACAGTCCAGGATAACTCACAGCCGTCACTTATACACACAGTACAATACAGATACAGTCCAGGATCACTCACAGCCGTCACTTATACACACAGTACAATACAGATACAGTCCAGGATCACTCACAGCCGTCACTTATACACACAGTATAATACAGATACAGTCCAGGATCACTCACAGCCGTCACTTATACACACAGTACAATACAGATACAGTCCAGGATCACTCACAGCCGTCACTTATACACACAGTACAATACAGATACAGTCCAGGATCACTCACAGCCGTCACTTATACACACAGTACAATACAGATACAGTCCAGGATCACTCACAGTCGTCACTTATACAAAGAAAGTAGAGTAAAGGGGGCTTTACACGCTGCGACATCGCTAATGCGGAGTCGTTGGGGTCACGGAATTCGTGACGCACATTCGGCCGCATTAGCGATGCCGTTTCGTGTGACACCGATAAGCGATTTTGCATCGTTGCAATAACGTGCAAAATCGCTAATCGGCGACATGGGGGTCCATTCTCTAATATCGTTGCTGCAGCAGTAACGAAGTTGTTCCTCGTTCCTGTGGCAGCACACATCGCTCCGTGTGACACCGCAGTAACGAGGAAGCTCCCCTTACCTGCCTCCCGGCCGCTATGCAGAAGGAAGGAGGTGGGCGGGATGTTACATCCCGTTCATCTCCACCCCTCCGCTGCTATTGGGCGGCGGTTAAGTGACGCTTCAGTGGCGTCGCTGTGACGCCGCATGGACCGCCCCCTTAGAAAGGAGGTGGTTCGCCGGTCACAGCGACGTCGCCGGACAGGTAAGTATGTGTGACGGCTCTGGGCGATGTTGTGCGGCACGGGCAGCGATTTGCCCGTGTCGCGCAACAGATGGGGGCGGGTACGCACGCTAGCGATATCGGGACCGATATCGCAGCGTGTAAAGCGGCCTTTACTCACATATTTTTAATTGATCCCAATGTTAAGGCAGCCAGGGACGGCTCCAGGTTTTTGTGGTCCCCGGTTGAGTCTCAGTGGGCCCCTTCCACACACAGACACACATACACATACAGGCATACGTACATATACATATTTGAAGACAAATTCACAAAAATACATTTAAACAGACAAATATATGCACAGTCATATACACTGACATACATGCAGACACAGACGCATTACAGGTGTTAATATGGAGAAGTCACAAGCAGCCTCACTCACCTCTCCCGCTTGTTTCCAGCTCCTCCAGGACATATGGCTGTGTTGCATGATGGCCATCAATAACAGACATGACTGCACACCATGCACACTGACACAGCACTGATGTATATGCATCACAGGAGGGGCTGGGGCCTACAATAAATACATTACAGGAGGGGCAGGGGGCATAGACATTACTGGGGGGGGCATAGACGTTACTGGAGTGGCAAACCGCTCTGGTGGCGTACACATTACTGGGATGGGTGGCTTAGCGCTCTGGGGGACCCATATAGTTCTGGGGTGCCGCATAGACTGCTCTGATTCATATATACACACACACAGCTCTGCTTCAAACACACAGCTCTGCTTCACACACACAGCTCTGCTTCACACCACACATCTTTCTTCAGCTCTGCTTCACACACACACACAGCTCTGCTTCACACACACACACAGCTCTGCTTCACACCACAAATCTTTCTTCAGCTCTGCTTCACACATAGCTCTGCTTCACACCACACATCTTTCTTCAGCTCTGCTTCACACACAGCTCTGCTTCACACCACACATCTTTCTTCAGCTCTGCTTCACACACAGCTCTGCTTCACACCACACATCTTTCTTCAGCTCTGCTTCACACACACAGCTCTGCTTCACACCACACATCTTTCTTCAGCTCTGCTTCTCTCACACACACACAGCTCTGCTTCACACCACACATCTTTCTTCAGCTCTGCTTCTCTCACACACACACAGCTCTGCTTCACACACAGACACACACACAGCTCTGCTTCACACACAGACACACACACAGCTCTGCTTCACACCACACATTTCTTCAGCTCTGCTTCACACACACACAGCTCTCTTTCACACACACTCACACACAGCTCTGCTTCACACACAGACACACACACACAGCTCTGCTTCACACCACACATATTTCTTCAGCTCTGCTTCACACACAGCTCTGCTTTACACACACAGCTCTCTTTCACACACACACACACAGCTCTGCTTCACACACAGACACACACACAGCTCTGCTTCACACCACACATTTCTTCAGCTCTGCTTGACACACACACACAGCTCTCTTTCACACACACTCTCACACAGCTCTGCTTCACACACACTCTCACACAGCTCTGCTTCACACACACTCTCACACAGCTCTGCTTCACACCACACATTTCTTCAGCTCTGCTTCACACACAGCTCTGCTTCACACACACACAGCTCTCTTTCACACACACACACAGCTCTGCATCACACCACACAGCTCTGCATCACACCACACAGCTCTGCATCACACCACACAGCTCTGCATCACACCACACAGCTCTGCATCACACCACACAGCTCTGCATCACACCACACATCTTTCTTCAGCTCTGCTTCTCTCACACACACAGCTCTGCTTCACACACAGACACACACACAGCTCTGCTTCACACACAGACACACACACAGCTCTGCTTCACACCACACATTTCTTCAGCTCTGCTTCACACACACACAGCTCTCTTTCACACACACTCACACACAGCTCTGCTTCACACACAGACACACACACACAGCTCTGCTTCACACCACACATATTTCTTCAGCTCTGCTTCACACACAGCTCTGCTTTACACACACAGCTCTCTTTCACACACACACACACAGCTCTGCTTCACACACAGACACACACACAGCTCTGCTTCACACCACACATTTCTTCAGCTCTGCTTCACACACACACAGCTCTCTTTCACACACACTCTCACACAGCTCTGCTTCACACACACTCTCACACAGCTCTGCTTCACACACACTCTCACACAGCTCTGCTTCACACCACACATTTCTTCAGCTCTGCTTCACACACAGCTCTGCTTCACACACACACAGCTCTCTTTCACACACCACACAGCTCTGCATCACACCACACAGCTCTGCATCACACCACACAGCTCTGCATCACACCACACAGCTCTGCATCACACCACACATCTTTCTTCAGCTCTGTCCCTACCTGCTCTGATGCCATCCTCCTGCTGCTCCGGTATAGGCCGCCATCGTCCTGCTGCTGTTCCGGTGCCGCGGCCATTCTCCTGCTCCGGTTAGTCTCCTCTCCTGGCCACGGCGTGGGTCTTCTCCGCGGCCGGCCGCGCGCGTGGGTCCTCTCCTCCACGGCCGGCCAGCCAGCCGGCCGCCCGCGTGGGTCCTCTCCTCCGCGGCCGGCCAGCTAGCCGGCCGCCCGCGTGGGTCCTCTCCTCCGCGGCCGGCCAGCCGGCCGCGCGCGTGGGTCTTCTCCGCGGCGGCGTCCTGCTGTGACGTCCGCAGCATTGGACGCCGCAGCAGAGCAGGGAGCAGGCACACCTCTGACCCCGGAAGTACAAACGATGGTGCTTCCGAGGTCAATCAGCGTCCTGTGCCCGCAGCTTGTTTTTGCGTCTTAGAGACGCAGATACAAATAAATGTAGGTGCCCCCCCCCCCGAAAACACAGCTGATTTAGACTGTCTTAACGGAGGGGGAGCGGGTGTGAAGAAAAGAAAAAAAAAATTGCTGACGGGTGGCAAGTATGGCCCTGGTGGTGGGGGCCCCCTTGGAAGCTCTTTTGGTGGGGGCCCCGGGGCTGAAGCCCCGCCTGCCCCGCCTATAATCCGGCCCTGCTCACACACACCTCACACATCACATCGCATCCACATACTCACAACATCCTGGGATATCGCTTGCTTCTCGGCGGTGGTACTGTGCTGTTAGCTTCCAGGACCTGCGGGAGGATCACATGGCCAGAAGCATGTGATACCTCCGGATGTTGTGAGTATAAGCGCGTATGTGCGATATCGTCAGTGTCTGTGTGTGTGAGTGGATGCGATCGGGTGTGTGTGAGTGGATGCGATCGGGTGTGTGTGAGTGGATGCGATCGGGTGTGTGTGAGTGGATGCGATCGGGTGTGTGTGAGTGGATGCGATCGGGTGTGTGTGAGTGGATGCGATCGGGTGTGTGAGTGTCGGCAGAGGAGCACGGCGTGCTGGAGGAGGCTGGGAGCAGAGAGGCTGATCATGGGGAAGGCTGGGAGGAGAGAGGCTGATGCTGGGGGAGGCTGGGAGGGGGAGGCTGGGACGAGGGAGGCTGATGCTGGTGGAGGCTGATGCTTGGGGAGGCTGATGCTGGGGGAGGCTGGAAGGAGAGAGGCTAATGCTGGTGGAGGCTAATGCTGGTGGAGGCTGATGCTTGGGGAGGCTGATGCTGGGGGAGACTGGGAGGGGAAGGCTGATGCTGAGGGAGGCTGGGAGGAAGGAGGCTGGGAGGAGAGAGGATGATCCTGGGGAAGGCTGGGAACGGGAGGCTGATGCTGAGGGAGGCTGGAAGGAGAGAGGCTGATGCTGGGGGAGGCTGGAAGGAGAGAGGCTGATGCTGGTGGAGGCTGATGCTTGGGGAGGCTGATGCTGGGGGAGACTGGGAGCGGAAGGCTGATGCTGAGGGAGGCTGGGAGGGGGAGGCTGGGAGGAAGGAGGCTGGGAGGAGAGAGGCTGATCCTGGGGAAGGCTGGGAAGGGGAGGCTGATGCTGGGGGAGGCTGGAAGGAGAGAGGCTGATGCATGGGGAGGCTGATGCTGGGGGAGACTGGGAGCGGAAGGCTGATGCTGAGGGAGGCTGGGAGGGGGAGGCTGGGAGGAAGGAGGCTGGGAGGAGAGAGGCTGATCCTGGGGAAGGCTGGGAAGGGGAGGCTGATGCTGAGGGAAGCTGGAAGGAGAGAGGCTGATGCTGGGGGAGGCTGGAAGGAGAGAGGCTGAGGCTGGGAGGAGAGAGGCTGATGCTGGGGAAGGCTGATGCTGAGGGAGGCTGGGAGGGGAAAGCTGATGCTGGGGAAGGCTGGGAGGACGGAGGCTGGGAGGAGAGAGGCTGATGCTGGCGGAGGCTGATGCTGGGGGAGGCTGGAAGGAGAGAGGCTGATGCTGGTGGAGGCTGATGCTTGGGGAGGCTGGGAGAGGGAGGCTGATGCTGAGGGAGGCTGGGAGGAGGGAGGCTGGGAGAGGTAGGCTGAGAGAAGAGAGGCTGATGCACACACACACACACACACACACACACACACACGCGCGCACTGCACAACACACCACACACACACACACACACTGGGAACCACAAACAACTGCCCTACACAGACACCCACACATACAGACAACGCTGCACACACACAACACCCAACACACAAACACCGCGGCACACACAAATATACACACATACCGCACAACACACACATTGCACAAAACATACCTCCCCCCAAAACACACCACACACACACAAACCGCGCAACACACACACACAACGCTACAGACACACAGCGCTCCACAAACAACGCAACACACGCAACACACATACAACACCGCTCTCACCCCCCGCCACACCCAGACAACACCCAGAACATGTACAGCGCCCTACACAAACACTTGGTAACTACACACAACAACATCTCTATATATATATATATATATATAACAAAAATCATACATGAACTACACAATACGTAAATTCTAGAATACCCGATGCGTAGAATTGGGCCACCTTCTAGTTGTATATGAATGGCCTGTATGGCCATATTAACAGTTTTAAAAGATCAAAGTGGTGAAAGATTCCCTTAAAAGCTGTATTCACATCACACTGTGAGCTTACTTTGGAATATATACAGTTCCTAGTGTATTTATCAAATATCTCTATGGCACTCCATACACCTGATGAGAGCCAGAAAAGGGTATATTGGTCCGACAGAAACAAAAAATACACTTTTTTTGTGGTATGGACCCTTGTAGTTGACATGTGAAATATGGCCCAATAGGTGCAAAGAAAACAGAGACAGGAAATCAGACTGTGAAGGCAGGGAACACCTCTAGTGAAAATAAATCCCTAAGATAACTCATATTAAAGCTGAGGTCACACGAGCGTATGAATCGGACGAGTGTAATGCAAGAAAATCCGGCATTGCACTCACACCAATGGTAATCAATGATGCACAGCAGACCTATGATTTTTTACTCATGACAATTTGGCATGAGCAAAAAATTGCAGCATGCTGCATTTGGCAGCGTGTCTCTGATCACGTGCACCCATACAAGTCTATGGGTGCGGCGTGTAAAATATCGAACTGCACTTGGATGACATCCGAGGGCAGACTGATATACGCCGAGACAGACGATAGAGATAATGGAGAGATTAATCTCTCTGTCTGTTCTTCACCTGTACTTCGATTCTCGCAAGAATCAGATCACAATGAATGACACTCGGTTCACGCTCGCGGCAGAGCTTAAGGCGAGTGTCATTAGCATATCGCATTGGATGCTATGCACTACTGCGACAAAAGGCCTAATGGGATATTCCGATCACCAAGATCCTTTCCCAGTATGTAGCAGATGTAATAATAATATTAGCAAAACGCTGCTTAGAAATGTAGTATAGTTTTCCTGATATAGCCATGTCTCTTACCTAATGTGCAGGGCATTGCACTTAGTATCCATTGTACGTCCACTCATATAGTGACAGTTAGGCCGGGGTCACATTAGTGTATAGCATCCGATGCGATATTCTAATGACACTCGGCTCAAGCACTGCTGCGAGCGTGCTCCGAGTGTTATTCACTGAGCTCCGATTCTCATGCATGCAAGAATCGAATCACAGGTGAGGAGGAGGTGAACTTCATTTCTCCATCTTCTCCATTGTCTGCCTCTGCCTATATTGGATTGCACTTGGATGTCATCCAAGTGCAGTCTGATATTTTTGTACCGATTGACCTGAATGGCATGAGAAACAAATTGCAGATCTGCTCTGCCTCATTGACTAATATTAGTCCAAGTGCAATGCAAGATTTTCTCAAATTGGACTCATCTAATTCATACGCTCGTGTGATCCCGGACTTAGTTGCTTGTGATTGTAACCATGGATAACTATGCTGCAATGCTCTGCACATGAGTTAAGAGACATTACTATGTCAGGAGAACTATACATTCCTAATAGGAGGTATGTGTTATTATTAATATTATTATTATGCCTACTACATATTGGGATAGAATCTTAGAGATGGAAATACCGCTTTAACATTAAGTTGACATAATGCAAAAGAAAGTGAACAGATGTCATTTGCCTAATAATTCATCATGATAAGACAATTGCTAAATAAAAAGATCACAGGAATATAGGGCATAAGATATAGTTGTAAAAAGCTGCAAAGGATACACCTCAAGTATACTGTCCTCTAGGCCACTCAGTAATGTCAAAAAAGGAAACCCAGTAATAATGATGATGATGATAATGATGATATACAATATTTTGTGATAGAACATGGATACACGTACCTCTACAGTCCCTGACAGAAGTTCTTATCCATGTTATGTAAATAAAGAAGGGAATTTTGTTACTTACCGTAAATTCCTTTTCTTCTAGCTCTTATTGGGAGACCCAGACGATTGGGTGTATAGCACTGCCTCCGGAGGCCACACAAAGCAATTACACTAAAAAGTGTAAGGCCCCTCCCCTTCTGGCTATACACCCCCAGTGGGATCACTGGCTCACCAGTTTTAGTGCAAAAGCAAGAAGGAGGAAAGCCAATAACTGGTTTAAACAAATTCACTCCGAGAAACATCGGAGAACTGAAAACCGTTCAACATGAACAACATGTGTACCCGCAAACAAACCAAAAATCCCGAAGGACAACAGGGCGGGTGCTGGGTCTCCCAATAAGAGCTAGAAGAAAAGGAATTTACGGTAAGTAACAAAATTCCCTTCTTCTTCGGCGCTCTATTGGGAGACCCAGACGATTGGGACGTCCAAAAGCTGTCCCTGGGTGGGTAAAGAAATACCTCATGTTAGAGCTGCAAGACAGCCCTCCCCTACGGGGAGGCAACTGCCGCCTGCAGGACTCTTCTACCTAGGCTGGCGTCCGCCGAAGCATAGGTATGCACCTGATAATGTTTGGTGAAAGTGTGCAGACTCGACCAGGTAGCTGCCTGGCACACCTGTTGAGCCATAGCCTGGTGTCGCAATGCCCAGGACGCACCCACGGCTCTGGTAGAATGGGCCTTTAGCCCTGACGGAACCTGAAGCCCCGCAGAACGGTAGGCTTCAAGAATTGGTTCTTTGATCCATCGAGCCAGGGTGGCCTTAGAAGCCTGCGACCCCTTGCGCTTACCAGCGACAAGGACAAAGAGTGCATCCGAACGGCGCAGGGGCGCTGTGCGGGAAATGTAGATTCTGAGTGCTCTCACCAGATCTAACAAATGTAAATCCTTCTCATACCGATGAACTGCATGAGGACAAAACGAAGGCAAAGAGATATCCTGATTAAGATGAAAAGAGGATACCACCTTCGGGAGAAACTCCTGAATGGGGCGCAGCACTACCTTGTCCTGGTGGAAGACCAGGAAGGGAGCCTTGGATGACAGCGCTGCCAGCTCAGACACTCTCCAAAGAGATGTGATCGCTACCAGAAAAGCCACTTTCTGTGATAGCCTAGAAAGTGAAACCTCCCTCAGAGGCTCGAAGGGCGGCTTCTGGAGGGCAACTAGTACCCTGTTGAGATCCCATGGATCTAACGGTCGCTTGTACGGGGGTACGATATGACAAACCCCCTGCAGGAACGTGCGCACCTTGGAAAGTCGTGCTAGACGCTTCTGAAAAAAGACAGATAGCGCCGAGACTTGCCCTTTAAGGGAGCCGAGCGACAAACCTTTTTCTAACCCAGATTGGAGGAAAGAAAGAAGGATAGGTAATGCAAATGGCCAGGGAGACACTCCCTGAGCAGAGCACCAGGATAAGAATATCCTCCACGTTCTGTGGTAGATCTTAGCAGACGTGGGCTTCCTAGCCTGTCTCATGGTGGCAACGACCCCTTGGGATAAGCCTGAAGACTCTAGGATCCAGGACTCAATGGCCACGCAGTCAGGTTGAGGGCCGCAGAATTCCGATGGAAAAACGGCCCTTGGGACAGTAAGTCTGGTCGGTCTGGCAGCGCCCACGGTTGGCCGACCGTGAGATGCCACAGATCCGGATACCACGCCCTCCTCGGCCAGTCTGGAGCGACGAGTATGACGCGGCTGCAGTCGGATCTGATCTTGCGTAGCACTCTGGGCAAGAGTGCCAGAGGTGGAAACACATAAGGGAGCCGGAACTGCGACCAATCTTGCACTAGGGCGTCTGCTGCTAGAGCTCTTTGATCGCGAGACCGTGCCATGAAGGTTGGGACCTTGTTGTTGTGCCGAGACGCCATTAGATCGACGTCCGGCCTTCCCCATCTGCGACAGATTTCCTGAAACACGTCCGGGTGAAGGGACCATTCCCCTGCGTCCATGCCCTGGCGACTGAGGAAGTCTGCTTCCCAGTTTTCTACGCCGGGGATGTGAACTGCGGATATGGTGGAGGCCGTGGCTTCCACCCACATCATAATGCGCCGGACTTCCTGGAAGGCTTGCCGACTGCGAGTCCCGCCCTGGTGATTGATGTATGCCACCGCTGTGGAGTTGTCCGATTGAATTCGTATCTGCTTCCCTTCCAGCCACTGCTGGAAGGCTAGCAGGGCAAGAAACACCGCTCTGATTTCCAGAACATTGATCTGAAGGCTGGACTCCTGCTGAGTCCACGTACCCTGAGCCCTGTGGTGAAGAAACACTGCTCCCCACCCTGACAGACTCGCGTCTGTCGTGACCACCGCCCAGGACGGTGGTAGGAAGGATCTTCCCTGTGATAATGAGGTGGGAAGAAGCCACCACTGCAGAGAGTCCTTGGCCGTCTGGGAAAGGGAGACTTTCCTGTCAAGGGATTTTGACTTCCCGTCCCATTGGCGGAGAATGTCCCATTGAAGTGGACGCAGATGAAACTGCGCAAACGGAACCGCCTCCATTGCCGCCACCATCTTCCCGAGGAAGTGCATGAGGCGTCTTAAGGAGTGCGACTGAATCTGAAGGAGAGCCTGCACCCCCGTCTGTAGTGACCTCTGCTTGCTCAGCGGAAGCTTCACTATCGCTGAGAGGGTATGAAACTCCATGCCAAGATACGTTAGTGATTGGGTCGGTGACAGATTTGACTTTGGGAAGTTGATGATCCACCCGAACGCCTGGAGAGTCTCCAGTGCAAAATTCAGGCTGAGTTGGCATGCCTCCTGAGAGGGTGCCTTGACCAATAGATCGTCCAAGTAAGGGATCACAGAGTGTCCGTGAGAGTGCAAGACTGCTACCACTGCTGCCATGATCTTGGTGAACACCCGGGGGGCTGTCGCCAGACCAAATGGCAGAGCCACGAACTGAAGATGTTCGTCTCCTATCACGAAGCGCAGAAAGCGTTGGTGCTCCGTAGCAATCGGCACGTGAAGATAAGCATCTTTGATGTCTATTGACGCTAGGAAATCTCCTTGGGACATTGAGGCAATGACTGAGCGGAGGGATTCCATCCGGAACCGCCTGGCGTTCGCATGCTTGTTGAGCAGTTTTAGGTCCAGAACGGGACGGAAGGAGCCGTCCTTTTTTGGAACCACAAAGAGGTTGGAGTAAAATCCTCGGCCCCGTTCCAGAGGGGGGACAGGGATCACGACTCCTTCTGCTCTTAGAGAGTCCACCGCCTGCAGCAGGGCATCTGCTCGGTTGGGGTGTGGGGAGGTTCTGAAGAACCGAAGTGGAGGCCGAGAACTGAACTCGATTCTGTACCCGCGAGACAAAATGTCTGTTACCCACCGGTCCTTGACCTGTGACAGCCAAATGTCGCAAAAGCGGGAGAGCCTGCCACCGACCGAGGATGCGGAGGGAGGAGGCCGAAAGTCATGAGGTAGCCGCCTTGGAAGCGGTTCCTCCATTTGCTTTCCTGGGGCGTGAGTGAGCCCGCCAGGAATCTGAGCTCCCTTGTCCTTTCTGAGTCCCTTTGGACGAGGAGAATTGGGGCTTGCCCGAGCCTCGAAAGGACCGAAACCTCGACTGCCACTTTTTCTGTTGAGGTTTACTTGCTCTGGGCTGTGGTAAGGAAGAGTCCTTACCCTTGGACTGTTTTATGATTTCAGCCAATGGCTCACCAAACAGTCTGTCTCTAGATAATGGCAAGCTGGTTAAGCATTTTTTGGAACCAGCATCTGCTTTCCAGTCCTTTAACCATAAGGCTCTGCGCAAAACCACAGAATTGGCGGCCGCCATAGAGGTACGGCTCGTAGACTCTAGGACAGCATTGATAGCATAGGTCGCAAACGCAGACATTTGCGAAGTTAGGGACGCCACCTGTGGCACTGCTGGATGCATGATAGCATCCACCTGTGCTAAACCCGCTGAAATAGCCTGTAGTGCCCACACGGCCGCGAATGCTGGAGCAAACGACGCGCCGATAGCTTCATAGACAGATTTCAACCAAAGGTCCATCTGTCTGTCATTGGCATCTTTAAGTGAAGCGCCATCTTCTACTGCGACTATGGATCTAGCCGCCAGCTTGGAAATTGGGGGATCCACCTTTGGGCACTGGGTCCAGCGTTTGGCCACTTCAGGGGGAAAAGGATAACGGGTATCCTTAGAACGTTTAGAGAAACGCTTGTCTGGATGAGCGTCGTGCTTTTGGATTGATTCTCTGAAGTCAGAGTGGTCCAAAAAAGCACTTAATTTACGCTTACGGGATACAGGAAATGGAACTTCTCCTGCTGTGCAGCTGCCTCCTCTGCAGAAGGGGCAGGGGGAGAAATATCCAACAGCCTATTAATCGCCGATATAAGGTCATTAACCATGGCGTCACCATCAGGGGCATCCAGATTGAGAGGGGCCTCAGGATTAGACTCCTGATCACCGTCCTCAGTCTCATCACAGAGAGACTCTTCTCGCTGAGACCCTGAGCAGTGTGATGACGTCGAGGGTCTTTCCCAGCGAGCACGCTTAGGCTGCCTGGGACTGTCATCTGAGTCAGAGACTTCAGCCTGTGATGCTTGAGACCCCCTTGAAGTACGGATTAGTTCCAACTGAGGGGGACCAGTGAGCATAGCCACAGCAGTGTCCATAGTCTGAGGAACTGGCCTGGCCTGCAAGGTCTCCAGGATCCTTGTCATAGCCTCAGACATTTTATCAGCAAACACTGCAAAGTCTGTCCCCGTCACCGGGGCAGGGTTCACAGGCGTCTCTGCCTGGGCTACCACCACAATAGGCTCTGGCTGGCGAAGTGCCACTGGGACTGAACATTGCACACAATGTGAATCATTGGAGCCTGCTGGTAGATTAGCCCCACATGCAGTACAAACAGTGTACACAGCCCGTGCCTTGGCAGCCTTGCGTTTTGCGGATGACATGTTGCTGCCTCCTCAGAGCAGTACAGAGTGTCCAGCCAGAAGCGACCTTACAGTGCACTAAATAAATATATGTATATATATATATGGTACCAATAAAGAAGTACACTAATATATCACTGAGGCACTAGTGGGGCCTGCACTACTGTGCAGCTTACCGCCCGCTTAGGAGCGGTGTGTGGTCGCCAGAAATCCCTCTAGTCTGGGTCTCCCAGAGCCTGCTGCCTCCTTCCAGCCAGATCGCATGTGTAATGGCTGCCGGCGTCCTTGTGGAGAGGGGGGCGGGCCCTGGGCGTACACCGACGAAGAGCGGGAAGTCTGCTTCCCCTTGTGCCTAGTGAGAGGGCTGGAGCATGTAAATAAGGCTCCAGCCCTCGGCGCAGCCATTGAGCAGCGTCTTTCCCCTACCCTGATTGACAGGGTGGGGGCAGGAACGAAGCGGCGCTAGGCCGCAGAAGCCGGGGGCTAAAGTTAAAAACGCCGCCGCCGTACAAGCGCGGTCGGCGCCAAGCCCCCGGCGCACTACAAGTCGCAGCTGCGCCGCCGCTCCAGGAGCGGTCGGCGCAGTAGTTCCCAACACACAATCGTCACTCAGCAAAGCTGCAGTGACCTAACCCCCAGCGTACAGCGTCACTGTCCCCGGCGCACTATAACGCTCAGCAAGCCCTGAGAGTGTCCGTGCCTGCCGGGGACACAGAGTACCTGAAGTTGCAGGGCCATGTCCCTGAACGGCACTCCCGCTCCCAATCCAGCAGGTTCTATGGGTCTGTGGATGGAGCCCGGCCCCAGGGCTTGGGGGCCGGCAGGATCCCACTTCCACAGAGCCCCTCAGGGGGATGTGGAAGGAAAACAGCATGTGGGCTCCAGCCTCCGTACCAGCAATAGGTACCTCAACCTTACAAGCACCATCACGGGTGAGAAGGGAGCATGCTGGGGGCCCTATATGGGCCCTCTTTTCTTCCATCCGATAGAGCCAGCAGCTACTGCTGACTACAAACAGTGGAGCTATGCGTGGATGTCTGACCTCCTTCGCACAAAGCAGAAAACTGGTGAGCCAGTGATCCCACTGGGGGTGTATAGCCAGAAGGGGAGGGGCCTTACACTTTTTAGTGTAATTGCTTTGTGTGGCCTCCGGAGGCTATACACCCAATCGTCTGGGTCTCCCAATAGAGCGCCGAAGAAAGCTTATTACCTGACTTTAAATTCATCCATTGGTTTCAGAAATAAAGGCCACTTTACACGCAGCGACATCGCTATCGATGTCGCTGCCAATCGCTCCCGCCCCCGTCGTTTGTGCGTTACGGGCAAATCGCTACCTGTGGCGCACAATATCGCTATTACCCGTCACACGGACTTACCTTCCCAGCGACGTCTCTGTGGCCGGCGAACAGTCTCTTTTCTAAAGGGGCGGTTTGTGCGGCGTCACAGCGACATCACACAGCAGGCGTCCAATAGAAGCGGAGGGGCGGAGAGCAGCCGCATAAAAGACACGCCCACCTCATTGCCGGAGAACGCAGGTACGGTGCTGTTCGTCATTCCTGGGGTGTCACACGTAGCAATGTGTGCTGCCTCAGGAACGACGAACAACCTGCATCCAGAACGAGCAACGATATTTTGAAAATGAACGACGTGTCAACGATCAATGATTAGGTGAGTATTTTTGATCGTTAGCGGTCGCTCGTACGTTTCACACGCAACAACGTCACTAATGAGGCCGGATGTGCGTCACGAATTCCGTGACTCCAACGACATCTCGTTAGCGATGTTGTTGCGTGTAAAGCGGCCTTTACTCTTTTGAAAGCTGAAACCCTCCCAAATTTGGTTTAGGTTATCAAAATATAGTTGCTGCAAAGCTGAAATATTGATCATTTAATGAACACAGAAAGGTCAGATTTTGGCAAGACAGAAGTTTCGTCGCCCACAGAAAGTAATGTGAAATTCAAATAAATAATTAACTTCTAATACAAAGATATGTTGCATAACATTGGTGAGTGAAGTTGTGGTGCTATTAGAGCTTATTTAATATTTTGTGTGACTTCCATGAGCTTGAAGGACTGCATCCATGCGGTTCAACAATGATTCATACAATTTATTGATGAAGTCATCAGGAATAGCAAAGAATACAGTCTTATATGCCTCCCAGAGTTCATCTAGATTCTTTGGTTTTGTCTTCCAAGCTTCCTCTTTCATCCTACCCCAAACATGCTTAATGATGTTTATGTCTGGTGACTGGGCTGGCCAGTCCTTGAGCACCTTGATCTTCTTTGCCAGGAGGAACTTTGTTGTAGAGATGGATGTATGAGATGGAGCACCATCCTGCTGCAGAATTTGACCCCTTTTATGATTTGGAATGTAAGAGGTAGCTAATACTTCTTGATATTTCAAGCTATTGATATTGCCTTCCACCTTGCAAATGTTTTGCACACCCCCATACTGAATGTAACCCCAGACCATGATCTTTCCACCACCGAACTTAACTGTTTTCTGGATCCATACGGGCTCCAGTAGGTCTCCTGCAGTATTTGCGGCAGCTCTGGTGTAATTCAACTGAAGAATCATCAGAGAAATCCACCTTCTGCCACTTTTCCAGCGTCCATCTGTTTAGCAGGCTGTGGGACTTGGCAAATGCCACACATTTTTTTAATTGCCTTTTGTTTAGTGCTGGCTTCTGGGCACTGATTCGACCATGGAGGCCGTTTCGAGACAGAATCCTACAAACTGTTCTAGTTGACACAGGGACTTGAGGTGACCAGGCCTTTTGGAGCTCTGCTGCAGCGGAAGAGGGGCTGGCTTTTGATTTTCTAACCAACAAATGTTCCTCCTGAGCAGTTGTCTTGTGGGCTCTGCTGGACCTGGGCTTGTCAAAAACATCTCCAGTCTCTTCAAATCTTTTTTTTAATTCTTTGTACTTGACACTAATAAGCTTTTATTTACATAACATGGATAAGCGACAGAACTTCTGTCAGGGACTGTAGTGCAGGCTCACAACATCACGTGAACATATATTCCCGGCTGCCCTGGTGTCTGGTGTTGGCACTGACATCACGTCAACAGCGTGGCAGCCAATTATTGAGCCCAGCCAATGCCAGACACTGGGAGCAGTGGCGGAGAGTCACCGGTGGACCCAGAGTAGGGGAGAACAGTGTGAATTAATTCTTTAAAATAACCTGCAGCCAGGCACATTCATTTACTGAAATAAAACAAGTCCTTTAATTTATGCCGGATCTTCAAGTAGGGTACAAGAACCTTCCCTTCTGCAAGAGACGGTGAACAGACACCTTGGTGTCACTGGATGATCAAATCTGTGTAAAATCGCATTGTCACAAACTGGCAAATTTCCTTTTAAATTTGCATTTGCTCTAAGTAGGATGCCAGGCCCAAATCTCAGCCTCCATTGCCTGTGGATACACTCCCTCAAATGTTTTTTTCTTTAGTATACAAACACAGATGTCACACTTGTGACACACACGTGACGCACGTATGACCATAACCATGCGTGTGGCTTGTACCTGATTAAACACGGATGCCTGAAACTGGCCTAAGTGCTGATCTGGTCTAATATACAGACCAGACTAGTAAATGGAGCACACAGGGCCATTTGTGTCCACAATTGCATACCTCCCAACATTTAAAGATGGGAAAGAGGGACAAAGTCTGCGGCGCGTGTAGCGCGCCGAGGCAATTTTAGGACGCGCCCCTTAACCACACCCATTTTGTAATCTGTCCCGCCCACATCCAATCCTTTTCAGCACTGCTGATCACATTGTTTAAGGCTGCGTGCCCACGATCAGTGTTTGCAGCATTTTGGATGTAGCGTGTTTTTGCTGTGTCCAAAACGCTGCGTTGTACAGTACAAGTATAGAGGATAGATTTCTAGAAATCCCGTGCCCACTGTGCTTGTTTTTTCTGCAGCAAACACTGACCTGCGGAGCGTCTTTCCAGACTGCAGCATATCAATTGTTTCCTGCAGTTGCATGCGTCCTCCGTAGGGAGAACACAGCAGGAGACCGCAGCGCACTGAACCCTGATCGTGGGCGCAGGTAGCTGCAGTCTCCTTCGGAGGAGACTTGCAGCCCTACAGGTCAGGACCCGCTGCCTCCAGGACACAGCGAGTCCTGTTCATGGGTACAGGCAGCTGTGGTCTCCTGCGTTCAACTGCGGAGGAGACATGCAGCCCCGCAGGTCAGGACCCGCTGCCTCCAGGACACTGAGTCCTCATCGTGGGCACAGGCAGCTGCGGTCTCCTGTGGAGGAGACGTGCAGCCCCGCAGGTCAGGACCCACTGCCTCCAAGACACAGTGAGTCCTGATCATGGGTATAGGCATATGCACATATATGATACATACTTGAAGACAAATTCCCTAAAATACATACAAACATACAAATCTATACACAGTCATCTACACATATAGACATACATAGATATATACATCATACGTATACACACATTGGAGGTAATAATATGGGGAAGCCGGCAGCAGCCGCACTCACCTACCCCGCTTGTCTCTGTCCAGCTCCTCCTCGGCATGTGATCACTTGGCATCACTTTAACAGACCTAGCCACGCACAGTGCACACTGACACCGCTGTATATGTATCACAAGGGAGGATGGGGGTTTATATACTATATATATATATATATATATATATATATATATACACACACACACACACTGTATATATACAGTATATATCACAGGAAGGGCTGGGGGCTACAGTATATACATCACAAGAGGGGCTGGGGTTATAGTATATACATCACAGGAGGGTCTTGGGGCATAGACAGTACTTGAGGGGGCATACATATTAGGCCTGTTTCAGATGTCAGTGATTCTGGTATGTATGTGCTAGTTTTTATACGTACCAGAATCACTGACCTATGCAGACCATTATAATCAATGGGTCTGCACACACATCAGTGATTTTTCACAGACCGTGTCTCCGTGCGGCGTACCTGCGTGTCTGTGATTGCCGCACAGAAACATGTCCATTTTTTTCTGGCATCACAGATGTCCCACAGACCACACTATAGTATGATCTGTGAAACACGTACCAGAAAAACACAGACATTGAAAATAAAAAGCTTTTTCAACTCACCTTCTCCAGCGATGCTGAGTTCGGCAGCTGCTCTCTGCTTCTTCCTGGCCCGCTCATTATGGCATGCATATTCATTTAATGCAGCCAGAGCCGACCCGGAAGTAGCTGCAGAGGTGAGAGAGCGGCGACTGGATGCTGAATCGCGGGACTCTTCAGCACCACGGAAAGCAGGAGCGGGGGCAGGTGAGTATATGTCCATGTGCAATCACGGAGTACGGATCACGTATCACGGATTGCACATGGACAACCACTGTGTGCTGCGAATCACGGAGAATGAAGGGACTTATGCGTCTTTAACACGTCAGTCAAGAACGTCTGTGTTTTTCACTGAGGGACATACACGTTACTAAGGGGTATATATATTACTGGGGGAAATACACTTTACTGTGGGGCATACAAATTACTGGTAGCATAGATATTACTAAGGGGCATATAGCTCTGGTGTTCGGGCTTATACAGCTCTGGGGGCATATAAATCTGGTGGGAGGGGGCTGGGGGCATACAGATCTGGTGGGAGGGGGCTGGGGCATACATATCTGGTGGGAGGGGGCTAGGGGGCATACAGATCTGGTGGGGAGCTGGGGGGGCATACAGATCTGGTGGGAGGGCTGGGGGGCATACAGATCTGGTGGGGGGGCTGGGGCATACAGATCTGGTGAGGAGGGGCTGGTGGCATACAGATCTGGTGAGGGGGGGCTGGGGGCATACAGATCTAGTGAGGGGGCATACAGATATGGTGGGGGGGGTGGCTGGAGGCATATAGCTCTGGTGAGGAGAGGGCTGGGGCATACAGCTCTGGGTAGGTGGGGGGGGTCACATACAGCGTTCCTTGGTGCTGCAGCTCCCCTTCCTCCAGTCTCTTCATCTGTGGACAGAGCTCAGCATGTTGCGCGGTAGCTCCACCCACAGATGCACTTCCGTATACAAGCAGCCCAGCAGTGAGCAGTGCACTGAGCTGCAGGTGCCTGGTTTAACACTAGAAGTCCCAGAGAGGGGTCATTTGACATTTCTACCATTGAAACCCTATGGAGCTCGAAATTCCTGGGACTTCTAGTGTTAAAGTGCCGGCAGTCAGGAAAGTGCTGCTGCCGCCGACCCATAACAGCGGCAGCACACAGAGCCAGAGCAGTGAAGTGGCGCTCGGCTCTGCTCATATGGATAGGAGGGGAGAAAGTCAGACGGGGAGAGAGTGGGTGGGCGGAGCCACGGGACACATGGCTCACGGCCATGATACCGAGACACCCGCTCAAAACCGGTACAGTCCCGCTGTATCCGGGACGGTTGGGAGGTATGCAATTGAAGCCTAAAAGAGGTTGTTCCCTTTCAATTATTGCCTAGACAAAGTTTGTTAAAAAATAACAAACCACAGTGTACTTACTTTTCCTGGGCCCCTTGAAAAGTCTCTGCCGTTACTCCAATTGTCTGGGATTGACTGCAGTACTGGCGTCACGTGTAGAGTGCTAGCCAATCAGTGAGCGCAACAGCTCTGCCCGTGTAGATGGCACACCACCATCAGATCCACTGAGCTCACAAACTGACTGCTGCACAGTTGACGTGATGTCAGTGCTGTAGCCAATGCCAGGCACCAAAAGCAGCAGCAAAAGCTCGCAGGTGGCCCCAGGAAGAGGAGTATAATGTGGTTTGTTATTTTTTTTAACAAACTGCAGCCAGGCCTAACATTATCTGAAAAGACACCAGGCAATTTAAATAGCTGTTGGCCAAAGGATGGTTGGGCTGGTGGCTATCTCGCCTACCTCTCTACTTGCTTGCTGTACTGTGTTTTCTGACAGCCACTGTCAGATATCTCTGGCTGTGGTTATCTCTAAAGAACAAAAGGATAGGACATGTTGAATCTTTAAAGAGGGCCAACTACCAGGATTTTGCTGTATGAAGTAAAGGCAGTGCCATACAGGCAGTAAGGGCATACCTGTTATAGAAAGATCCGATGGTTGGTTGAGTGAATATATTTAATCAAAGTTGCAGAAAAGCACTGCACTTTGATTAACTGATGAAACATGGACGGGCCTTTGTGGGTCAAGTCTTGGTGTTAGGTTCTTCCTATTGGCTTGCCCCATTTTGTTTATTTGAATATCGCGCTGCGTCACCATTGCAGATGTTGGCGGCGCGTGTGCAGTGCCACAGTACTCAGGTATTCATTAAAATGGCACCGGAGTCTGTGCATGTACGTCCTGTGATCTCCAGCGACATTTTATTGAACACACTGCGGTGCAGACTATCGGAAGCATCAGTGCGTGCGCATAAATATATATATTTTTTTTACATCTGCGCACGCGCCCCTGCCGCTCATAGTCTTCACCGCAGTGTGTTCAATTAAATGGTGCTGGAGATCGCAGGATACGCATGCGCGAACTCCGGCGCCATTTTAATGAAGACTTGAGTACTGTGGCACTGCCCACGCGCCAACAACTGCAGTGCGATATTCAAATAAAGAAAAGGGGACAAGCCAGGAGGACGCTGGAGGAGAAATAAGACGCCGAGACCCATCCCACAAAGGCCCGCCCATATTGCACACTTTAATCAAAATGCAGTGCTTTTCTGAAACTTTGATTAAAGATATTTCATCAACCAACTTTCGGTTCTTTCTATATCAGGTATGGCTGCATTCAGCATGTCACTGCCTATATAGCACTTGCCTTTACCTCATACAGCAAAATCCTAGCGGTTGGTTCCCTTTAAAGCACCACTCTAGTAGGTTTTTTTTATTTCACTGCTGGGGTGATGCTTCTAAAGGCTGCTTTACACGGGCGATTTATCGTGCGATCGCACCTGCCCCCATCGTTTGTGCAACAATAAAGTCGGTAACCCCCGTCACACGTACTTATCTCCCGAGCGACCTCGCTGTGGGCGGCGAACATCCTCCTCCTGAAGGGGGAGGGATGTTCGGCGTCCCAGCGACGTCACACAGCAGCCGGCCAATAGAAGCGGAGGGTCGGAGATGAGCAGGACGTAACATCCCGCCCACCTCCTTCCTTCCGCATTGCCGGCGGGACGCAGGTAAGCTGCAGTTCATCGCTCCTGGGGTGTCACACGGAGCGATGTGTGCTGCCTCAGAAACAATGAATAACCGGCGCGCAGAAGGACGTTTGATTTTTTTGAAAATGAGCGATGTGTCAGCGAGCAACGATAAGGTGAGTATTTTTGCTCGTTCACAGTCGCTCGTAGCTGTCACACGCTACAATATGTCAAGCGGTGCCGGATGTGCGTCACTAACGATGTGACCCCAACGACATATCGTTAGAGATATTGTAGCGTGTAACGGGCCCTTATGACCCCTGCCTTATACTTCACCTTTTATCGCCACCACTTCGGACAGTCTTTTGCACTTTGTGACCTTCCGGCAGCTTCAGTGGTTCATAGAGCGCGCTGGAAGTCTAAAACAATATAAGTCCATAAGAGCATTGTTCTGGCTCTCATAGAGATGTATTGGGAGCTTTACAGTATAATTCCTGTCTTCTGGCCAGTCAGACATACCTGTCACAAAATGCTGCTGCTAGAGCAGAGACACGCCAAAATAGATGAAACTGCGTATAAGTTTGGGGGCAGGGATATAGTTTAAAGCACCACTTCAGCGCTGAAGAAAACCCGTTGGAGTGGTGCTTTAACACCCCTAAGTGTAAATTCCCACAATGAATTTTACTTATGTTTTTGACGTTTTGTATTTTTGCTGATTCAAACATACAGCATTTTACAGTACAAGATGATGTGATTACTAGAAATCTCATGCCACTGTGCTTTTTTACTCTGTGCTTTTCCAATTCCTTGTACAAAAAATATTTGTTCCAGCTCCAGATCAAAATTCCATAAATACTTTATTTTCCAAAATTCACGGTTAAGATCCAACGAGATGAGACATGGGGATGTGAGGAATAAGGCGATGCATTTTGAACGCAGACTGCGTTCTTTCTCAAAGGCTTTTTAAGGCCATTATCCAGGACTCCTGCCCGGATGGCCACCATCCAGAACATCTGCCAGGGTGGCCATTATCCAGGACTCGTGCCAAGACGGCCACTATCTAGAACTTCTGCCCAGACGTCCACTATCCAGAGCTTCTGCCTGGACGGCCACTATCTAGAAATTCTGCCCGGACGGTCACTATCCAGAACTTCTGCCCGGACGGCCACTATCCAGAACTTTTTCCAGGGTGGCCACTATCCAGGACTCCTGCCTAGATAGCCACCATCCAGGACTTGTGCCCGGACAGCCACTATCCAGAACTTTTGCCTGGACGGCCACCATCCAGGACTCCTGCCAGGATGGCCACCATCCAGGACTCCTGCCAGGATGGCCACCATCCAGGACTCCTGCCAGGATGGCCACCATCCAGGACTCCTGCGCTGACAGCCATTATGCAGAACTCCTGCCCACACGCCACCATCCAGGACTCCTGCCCGAACGGCGACCATTCAGGACTCCTGCCTGGACGGCCACTATCCAGAACTTTTGCTAGGGTAGCCATTATCCAGGAATCCTGCCTAGCTAGCCACCATCCAGGACTCCTGCCCGGACGGCCACTATCCAGAACTTCTGCCTAGATGGCCACCATCCAGGACTCCTGCCACGGTGGCCATTATCCAGGACTCGTGCCAGGAGGGCTACTATCCAGAACTTTTGCCAGGGTGGCCATTATCCAGGACTTCTGCCTAGATAGCCAACATCCAGGACTCGTGCCCGGACGGCCACTATCCAGAACTCCTGCCGCACAGCCACTCTCCAGGCCGCTGCCCCCAGCACCGTGCCTCACAGGGCTGCGGCTTTGTGCACCCGTGTCCAGGTCACAGCGCTGCACACACGAGGACAGAGGTGCCCCCGCCTCCCCAGCCCGGGATCCCCCCACTCGTGTACACGGACATGTTAGATCTGTGCTTTATTCGTGTAAGACCCCACACATGTGAACGCGCTCAGGCGGCCGCTGTACGGCTCTATATGTACGCGGGCTATGCGGCCACCGTGGTGAAACCCGTGCAGCACCGGCAGTCCGTGGGCTCACCACACTGGTGACACCGGCACGCTACACCGGGCTGCTGCACACGCTCTTTGTTTATCTACAGCTTTTAGTGTTTGTAGCTTTTCGAAAAGCGCGGCTGAGCCCAGCTACAACCAATCAACCAGCGTCTCAACGGTAAGGTCCAATCAGCGCTGCACCCGCGAATATTTAAACCTCAGAGCACAGCCAATCGGATTGAGGGAGCCCGCCCAAGCTCCCTTTAACCGGTTCTAACTAGAGATAACTGCGGCCGTTTCAGCTCCTCCTATGGCTAAGGGATGTAGGCGGGATTAGCAGTGAAACATGCTAGGTCTATAGGACAGCCTTCTCGATGACGCACTAAACATTTTTAACCAATAGAGTTTGGTGGGCGTATCTAATGTGCTTCCGAAATGAACCGTTCGTCCAATCAGCTTGCAGGGGCGGCTGCAATTGCTGTGCTCATCAGGCTGGTGTGAGAGGTACAAGTGTGGAAAACAAGAGGCTGTATTGCGTCCTAGTTCTAGCATTTCAGAGCAGCAGCACACCAGGAGCGGTCACCCTCTACTGCCTCACAGCTCAGGTAAGCTGGCGCGCTTTTCTTCCTGGCTTCTGCCCCCGGAGCCCTGCGCTCCTCCACTGTTACGTGGAACTTTATTTTAGTATTGACCTTTTCCGTGTTTTGCTGTATCCGCCGCATTTACTGTAACTTCGTGTTATTTGGGTTTTCTCGGCTTTTCCTGAGTGGCCTGTGAGTTATGTGTGACTTTCCATGCGGGGTTTGTATTTTGCGTAGTAACGTTACTAGGCCTGGGCCTCGCTGCGGTGACGCTGCTGGGCGGTTATGGCGGCCTGTCCTCTGCCTTCTGGGCTGAGGTAATGGCGGCGGCCGGTGTGGACTTGTGTCGTCGTCTCTTAAGAGCCGGGACTTATTTTGTCACGAGGCGGCGGAAGAGAGGGGCGGTCACGTGTGCGCTGTCAGCGTCTCTGAGCTGCGGCCGCGGTGACTCTTCCGTGTCCGGGGCACGGTGCCCTCAGCGCGCAGCTGAATGGCGGCGAGTGGCTGTACTTTGGGCGGGAAGCCAGTACCCCGTGTGCGCGCGCGCCTGTGGCAGGTGGCCCCGCCCCTCGCTGTGACTTCCTAGTGCCGGCTCCGCCCTCGCCCCGCCCTGCAGTTTTCGCGGGTTTTACGTTCTCGCTGATCAGTGCTGTTCCTTTCTTCAGGTACAAACATGGGTAAAGGAGATCCTAATAAGCCTCGGGGGAAGATGTCCTCCTATGCCTACTTCGTGCAGACCTGCAGGGAAGAGCACAAGAAGAAGCATCCCGACTCCTCTGTCAACTTTGCCGAGTTCTCTAAGAAGTGTTCAGAGAGGTGGAAGGTGAGCGTCGTGTGTGTGTGCCTACCTGCCCGTGTATGTATGTGTGCCTGCCTCCGACCGTGTGTGTGCCTACCTGCCTGTATCTGCCCCCGACTGTGTGCCTGCCCCCGACCGTGTCTGCTTGTGTGCCTTCCTGTCCTCAACAGTGTGCCTGCCCCTGACCGTGTGCCTGGTGTCTGCCTGCCCCCGACTGTGTGCCTACCTGCTCCCGGCCCTTTGTGTGTCTGCCCGCACCTGTGTTTCTACCTGTCCCCAGCCGTGTGTATGTGCGCGCGCGTCTGCCATGTGTGCCTGTCTGCCCCGACCGTGTACGTGTACGCTCCCAGGTACACTGGGCACTTTTTCTATACATAATATTCTATTCTTTATTTAAGACCATGTCTGCTAAGGAAAAAGGCAAGTTTGAAGATATGGCAAAGGGCGACAAGGCTCGCTATGAGAGAGAAATGAAGAACTACGTGCCATCAAAGAATGAGAAGGGCAAGAAGAAGAAGGATCCCAATGCACCAAAAAGACCACCGTGAGTATCCTCGAAACTTGGACCATCTGGCCTCCTTGTAGGAAAAGTCATAAACAAGCTTTTATTCTCTGGTAGCAGCCATCTTGGAATGTGTCTAGGATTACTGGAGTCCTGAGGAATGTGCAATGTGGCCACTTGTCACCATTGAGCCATCTGTGATGCCAGAGCTTAGCAGCAGCTGTTGTTCCACAGTTACTTCATAATGGTTTATTTGTGATGTGCTGTCAAGGTTTTAAATATCTGATTTTAATTTTTTTTTTTTTCTTCCCCCTTTCAGCTCTGCCTTTTTCCTTTTCTGTTCCGAGCATCGACCTCAGATAAAGAGTGAAAGTCCTGGTTTGTCTATTGGTGACACTGCAAAGAAACTGGGAGAGATGTGGGCTGAACAAACACCGAAGGACAAGCAGCCATTTGAGCAGAAAGCTGCAAAACTAAAGGAGAAATATGAAAAGGTGGGGGTTTTATTTTTGTTAGTGGTTCTTAAACCTGACACAACATCATTAGTGAAACCTGCCTTGTGCAACTTTAACTGAAGAAAAATGAGAATAACTTGCTATAAACATCAAACCAAGAATTACACCACAATCTTTTATTTTGTCGTTCTAGGATGTTGCTGCATATAGGGCAAAGGGCAACAGTGATGCCGGAAAGAAAGTGCCTGGCAGGCCAGCAGGATCTAAAAAGAAGCCTGAACCTGAGGATGACGACGATGATGATGAAGAAGATGATGAGGAAGACGAGGATGAGGAAGATGATGACGATGATGAGTGATTTCTTTGCCCGCTGTATAAATTGTGTTTGAAGCTTTTTGTTTTGTTTGCTAAGAATGTGAACTCAAGTGCAGCTCATTTTGTTAGCTTGGTTATAAGAAAAAACTGTACAGAATTGTGTATAGGTAATGTGATTCTTTAGGGGAAAACCTATATTTTTAATATAAGGAGTAGTTGGAGGGCTGTTTAGAGTTTAAAGCTTCTTATGTGGGATGTTTCTGCATATTTAATGGATTCTAAGGGTAGCCCAATGTTAGTTATGACACCCTATATACTTTAGTCCTGTAGACCTGGTGCATTGTACTTTTTTCTAACTTTTTTAGCAACCTTATTTTTTTTTTTGTAATAAAATTATATATAATTATGTTTGTTTGTTATATTTATGGTGGGTGGAATTAAACAATATTACTCAATGTTTATACATAAAAAAAAAAAACCCCAGATCAATTACTGGGCAGTAATAATCCCAGATGCAGGTGGCAGCACAGCCAGATTGAGAGCAAATTGTGAAGCTGAAGGGGGAAAAACAAATGTAAGTCGCACTAAATGTCTCGGGTTGACAGAGCAATTACACACTTTTACATGCTGTATAAAAAATGTCCAATATAGATGTGTGGTGCCACCTGATAAACTGCAGGTAACTAAATGTTCACACTTCTGTGCCTCAGTCTGAAATTGCTTAGCACCACCCTAGGTGCAGGGTTTTTTTTTTTCTTCTCCCTTTTTTGATGAGCTGTACTTGACTGACTCCACTCATTCTGCCCTGTGTACTGGGAGATTAAAGGGATGGTTCATCAACCCCCCCCTTTCATTACTGGCCACATCGATATGTTGAGCAACAAACAAGGTGTCTCTCAGATATGTTGTTGCCACTAGTGGCTATGAGAAGTGCTATTGCAGTCCGCTCACCCCCTTTGCATGACCTCTGATATCCGGTGATGTTACATCAACTGAGGCGGGCTGCAGTCTTCCTGAGTGACTGGACTGTGGGTGGTGTAGCACAACATTTTTCCTGCTCTCATCCTTCACTGCAGAGGTTGCAAGCAGGAGAGACACCTGGGCTGTGAGGAGAGGTGAAAATCCACTCACAGAGATATCCCGTCAACCTCCTGTTGACCTGACATCAGAAGTCATGGAGCCCAGGGGTCACACAATGTCGATGTGCCCAGTAACGAAAATGGGTCACCCACCTCAATTCACCGTGCAGTGAAACTGCAAAACAGTGCAATTATACATTTGTACTGGCTTTTTATTTTGAACGGTCACTCTAAACATACTGACTTGACAGTTGGACTTCCACAATCAAGTATGATGTAGATGCCAAATGTTTGTTTTTTTTTTTTTTTTTTGTTTTTTTTTTCCCTCTAATTCATTATACATTTTGAGGGTTTTTTTTTCTCACTGCCATTTACGCTAATAAAAGTTATCCACTGAGTATTTCAGTTTTTAATCAATTTTTTTATGCCTGACAGAGGGTGTGTTTTTTTTTTTTTTTTTTTTTTTTTTTTTTTCCCCAGCATTTCTGAACTCTGCACTTTTTTTTTTTTTTTTTATAAACAATTTCTTTAGGGCTCACGTGCACGTAACTGCTGATTGATTCTGCATCGATTTGACAGCACGTGTGCTACAAATCACTGCATAATGCACTATTTCTGTAGAAAAAAGCAGATTTCATGCGCTATGGCTGCTGCCCCCACCGTAGACAGGGTGGGAGCTGTGTCCATAGAGCACAGAATAATTGACATGATCAATGAGCGCACGGATTTGGGTCAAAAATCTTAGCACCCAAATTGCTGTGTTCATAAAAGTAATCGTGTGCACGTGTCGTGCACAATTTACATATATTGTGCAGGGGACTCATGCATTTACGCTGCAGTGGAAATGCATGTGTGAGTACACCATGTGTGCACGAGCCCTTAAGGTACTTCAAGCTGCAATAGTTTGTACTGTGCAGAGCTGCTCATATCCTGTGGGATTTAATAGGTTTGGGTGGATCAGAATTCTATATGCATGTTGATCTTCCTTTTTCTTAATAGTAGATTCGGTTACCAATTATCTTTCGTGTTATCTTGGTTACATTTTTATTTTTACCAATTAGTTAATATGGAAACTGCTCAGATGTAACACTGCAGAACAAAGTATGTATTCCATGTTTTACATAGCTCCTCAGACATCTGGTTCTCAATACAACTCAGAAAAATAACACTCAAAACACCGCTGTCACATGGAAGTCCTTAACCCCTTTAACCATCCGATTTTCTTCGGCGCTCCATTGGGAGACCCAGACGATTGGGTGTATAGTACTGCCTCCGGAGGCCACACAAAGCATTACACTAAAAAGTGTAAGGCCCCTCCCCTTCTGGCTATACACCCCCAGTGGGATCACTGGCTCACCAGTTTTCTGCTTTGTGCGAAGGAGGTTAGACATCCACGCATAGCTCCACTGTTTAGTCAGCAGCAGCTGCTGACTATGTCGGATGGAAGAAAAGAGGGCCCATACTAGGGCCCCCAGCATGCTCCCTTCTCACCCCACTTTATGTCGGCGGTGTTTGTTAAGGTTGAGGTACCCATTGTGGGTACGGAGGCTGGAGCCCACATGCTGTTTTCCTTCCCCATCCCCCTGAGGGGCTCTGAGGAAGTGGGATCTTTCCGGCCCCCAAGCCCTGAGGCCGGGCTCCATCCACAGACCCATGGAACCTGCTGGATACGGAGCTGGGTACCGTTCAGGGACAAGGCCCTGCTACATTCAGGTACTCTGTGTCCCAAACAGGCCGAGCACATTCCAGACTTGCTGGGTGTGCTAGTGCGCCGGGGACAGTAGCGCTGCGCGCTGGGGTTACAGTCACTACAGTTTGTCTGAGTGACTTTATGTGTTGGGGACTGCCGCGCCGGCCGCCCCTGGAGCGGCGGCGCGGCTGCGACTTGTAGTGCGCCGGGGACTTAGCGCCGACCGTGCTTTTACGACGGCGTCGCTTATAAATTTAGTCCCCGGCTTCTGCGGCCTAGCTCCGCTTCGTTCCCGCCCCCACCCTGTCAATCAGGGCAAGGGAGAGACGCTGTACGTTTAATCAGCGCCGAGGGCTGGAGCCTTATTTACATGCTCCAGCCCTCTCACTGAGCACAGGGGGACGCAGGTTTCCCGCTCTTTGTCTGCACACGCCCAGGGCCCGCCCCTCTCCATAGGACGCCGGCAGCCATTCTTACATGCAGTCTGGCTGGAGAACGGACACAGGCTCTGGGAGACCCACACAAGGGATTTCTGGCGACCACACACCCGCGTTAAGCGGGCGGTAAGCAGCACTTTAGTGCTGGCCCCACTAGTGCCACAGTGTTATTTTGGTGTACCTTTTTTCTCTATACCATATATATATATTGCACTGTAAGGTCGCTTCTTGGCTGTATACCCTATCTTGCTCTGAGGAGACGACAACATGTCATCCGCAAAACGCAAGGGTGCCAAGACACAGGCTGTAAGCGCTGCTTGTGCCGCTTGTGGTGGATTCTGATGTGGGTGGAGGAAAGAGCATCCACCATATCAGCAGTTCACATCCCGGGCGTAGAAAACTGGGAAGCAGACTTCCTCAGTCGCCAGGGCATGGACGCAGGGGAATGGTCCCTTCACCCGGACGTGTTTCAGGAAATCTGCCGCCGCTGGGGGGTGCCGGACGTCGACCTAATGGCGTCTCGACACAACAACAAGGTCCCGACCTTCATAGCGCGGTCTCGCGATCAAAGAGCTCTGGCGGCAGACTCCTTAGTGCAAGATTGGTCGCAGTTCCGGCTCCCTTATGTGTTTCCACCTCTGGCACTCTTGCCCAGGGTGTTACGCAAGATCAGATCCGATTGCGGCCGCGTCATACTCGTCGCCCCAGACTGGCCGAGGAGGTCGTGGTACCCGGATCTGTGGCATCTCACGGTCGGCCAACCGTGGGCACTACCAGACCGTCCAGACTTACTGTCCCAAGGGCCGTTTTTCCACCGGAATTCTGCGGCCCTGAACCTGACTGTGTGGCCATTGAGTCCTGGATCCTAGCGTCTTCAGGATTACCTCAAGGGGTCGTGGCCACCATGAGACAGGCTAGGAAGCCCACGTCTGCTAAGATCTACCACAGAACGTGGAAGATTTTCTTATCCTGGTGCTCTGCACAAGGAGTATCCCCCTGGCCATTCGCGTTACCTGTAGTTCTTTCCTTCCTGCAATCTGGGTTGGAAAAGGGCTTGTCGCTCGGCTCCCTTAAAGGGCAAGTCTCGGCACTATCCGTGTTTTTTCAGAAGCGTCTAGCACGACTTTCTCAGGTGCGCACGTTCCTGCAGGGGGTTTGTCATATCGTACCTCCGTACAGGCGGCCGTTAGATCCGTGGGATCTAAACAAGGTCCTTGTTGCTCTCCAGAAGCCGCCCTTCGAGCCTCTGAGGGATGTGTCACTTTCGCGACTCTCACAGAAAGTCGTCTTTCTGGTAGCGGTCACGTCTCTTCGGAGAGTGTCTGAACTAGCAGCGCTGTCATCCAAAGCTCCTTTCCTGGTGTTCCACCAGGACAAGGTAGTGCTGCGCCCCATTCAGGAGTTTCTCCCTAAGGTGGTATCCTCTTTTCATCTTAATCAGGATATCTCCTTGCCTTCCTTTTATCCGCATGCAGTTCATCGGTATGAAAAGGATTTACATTTGTTGGATCTGGTGAGAGCACTCAGAATCTACATTTCCCGCACGGCGCCCCTGCGCCGCTCGGATGCACTCTTTGTCCTTGTCGCTGGTAAGCGCAAAGGGTCGCAGGCTTCCAAAGCCACCCTGGCTCGATGGATCAAAGAACCAATTCTTGAAGCCTACCGTTCTGCTGGGCTTCCGGTTCCATCAGGGCTGAAGGCCCATTCTACCAGAGCCGTGGGTGCGTCCTGGGCATTACGACACCAGGCTACGGCTCAACAGGTGTGCCAGGCAGCTACCTGGTCGAGTCTGCACACTTTCACCAAACATTATCAGGTGCATACCTATGCTTCGGCGGACGCCAGCCTAGGTAGAAGAGTCCTGCAGGCGGCAGTTGCCTCCCCGTAGGGGAGGGCTGTCTTTGCAGCTCTAACATGAGGTATTTCTTTACCCACCCAGGGACAGCTTTTGGACGTCCCAATCGTCTGGGTCTCCCAATGGAGCGCCGAAGAAGAAGGGAATTTTGTTACTTACCGTAAATTCCTTTTCTTCTAGCTCCTATTGGGAGACCCAGCACCCGCCCTGTTGTCCTTCGGGATTTTTGGTTGTTTTTCGGGTACACATGTTGTTCATGTTGAATGGTTTTCAGTTCTCCGATGTTACTTCGGAGTGAATTTGTTTAAACCAGTTATTGGCTTTCCTCCTTCTTGCTTTTGCACTAAAACTGGTGAGCCAGTGATCCCACTGGGGGTGTATAGCCAGAAGGGGAGGGGCCTTACACTTTTTAGTGTAATGCTTTGTGTGGCCTCCGGAGGCAGTACTATACACCCAATCGTCTGGGTCTCCCAATAGGAGCTAGAAGAAAAGGAATTTACGGTAAGTAACAAAATTCCCTTCTTTTTTTTTTTATTTTTTTTTTATTATATATTTTTCAGTCACTATGGTCCTGTGAGGGCTTGTTTTTGGCAGAAGAGATTTACCATATAGTGTACTGGAAAACATTCCAAATGTGGAAAAACTGCAACACAAAGTACAATTGCACTATTGTTTTGACATGTTATTCAGTGTTTACTATATGGGTAAACTGTCACTGATGCCTCAGGTCTGTGCATGTTCTTAGACACCAAACATGAATAAGTTTAAGGTTTGTTTTTTTTTTTTTAAAGTTTGAAAAAGGTGGCGTACGTTTTGTGCCATTTTCCGTGACCCGTAGTGTTCTTATTTTTCAGGATCTATGGCTCTGACTGCTTTTTGCGTCTCAAGCTGACTTTTTTAATGGTATCACTTTTGTGCAGATGCTACGTATTGATCACCTGAAACTGCATTTTGCACAAA